>NC_092108.1:44990303-45092803 GCF_045679555.1 Salvelinus alpinus | reverse complement strand
TTCATGAGTAAAAACCAGTCTCAAGTCATCTGATGCTCAACTGTTAACAGAAGGATTCCTGGAATGACAGTTGAGAGATGGGCAACGCTGCCCCAACGCAGACCGTTTAGTTGGTCAAGACTGGTCCGCTTGGTCAAGACTCTGGGGGGGATTTCGCTATAAACTGTTCATAGGAATTTTTGCTAGAGGAGTTCATCTCTCACCAAGTGTCCTATGACATTTTGCACCTTAACCCCCTCAAAGCTAGGGTTGGAATTCCCAATCCCTGGAAAGCCTCATTGGTTAGTATGCTCTAATAGTCCCAGCCAGACTGTAAAACACCTGGATTGTCAACTCATCTCACCTCCCGCTCTAAAGGCCTCAGCATGCTTCAGTTCAGCTGGCGCCAAGCCGAAGTCGACTAGTCGATCCGAACAAGTATGCTTTCATACTCCCATAAAAGACCTTCGCATGGAAAACCAAAAAAAGCAGCAATAGTCTTGTTAATCCATTTTAAGACGCGGTAGCCAGTACACACTTCCTCAAAATAGTCTGAATTCATCAAAAATAATTCAAGAAATCTGTCATTAATTTTGATGTTCTTGCATAGGAGATCTTAGTCACGCAATTCTACATCTACAGTGGGGAGAACAAGTATTTGACACACTGCCGATTTTGCAGGTTTTCCTACTTACAAAGCATGTAGAGGTCTGTAATTTTTAGCATAGGTACACTTCAACTGTGAGAGACGGAATCTAAAACAAAAATCCAGAAAATCACATTGTATGATTTTTAAGTAATTAATTTGCATTTTATTGCATGACATAAGTATTTGATACATCAGAGAAGCAGAACTTAATATTTGGTACAGAAACCTTTGTTTGCAATTACAGAGATCATACGTTTCCTGTAGTTCTTGACCAGGTTTGCACACATTGCAGCAGGGATTTTGGCCCACTCCTCCATACAGACCTTCTCCAGATCCTTCAGATTTCGGGGCTGTCGCTGGGCAATACGGACTTTCAGCTCCCTCCAAAGATTTTCTATTGGGTTCAGGTCTGGAGACTGGCTAGACCACTCCAGGACCTTGAGATGCTTCTTACGGAGCCACTCCTTAGTTGCCCTGGCTGTGTGTTTCGGGTCGTTGTCATGCTGGAAGACCCAGCCACGACCCATCTTCAATGCTCTTACTGAGGGAAGGAGGTTGTTGGCCAAGATCTCGCGATACATGGCCCCATCCATCCTCCCCTCAATACGGTGCAGTCGTCCTGTCCCCTTTGCAGAAAAGCATCCCCAAAGAATGATGTTTCCACCTCCATGCTTCACGGTTGGGATGGTGTTCTTGGGGTTGTACTCATCCTTCTTCTTCCTCCAAACACAGCGAGTGGAGTTTAGACCAAAAAGCTCTATTTTTGTCTCATCAGACCACATGACCTCCTCCCATTCCTCCTCTGGATCATCCAGATGGTCATTGGCAAACTTCAGACGGGCCTGGACATGCGCTGGCTTGAGCAGGGGGACCTTGCGTGCGCTGCAGGATTTTAATCCATGACGGCGTAGTGTGTTACTAATGGTTTTCTTTGAGACTGTGGTCCCAGCTCTCTTCAGGTCATTGACCAGGTCCTGCCGTGTAGTTCTGGGCTGATCCCTCAACTTCCTCATGATCATTGATGCCCCACGAGGTGAGATCTTGCATGGAGCCCCAGACCGAGGGTGATTGACCGTCATCTTGAACTTCTTCCATTTTCTAATAATTGCGCCAACAGTTGTTGCCTTCTCACCAAGCTGCTTGCCTATTGTCCTGTAGCCCATCCCAGCCTTGTGCAGGTCTACAATTTTATCCCTGATGTCCTTACACAGCTCTCTGGTCTTGGCCATTGTGGAGAGGTTGGAGTCTGTTTGATTGAGTGTGTGGACAGGTGTCTTTCATACAGGTAACGAGTTCAAACAGGTGCAGTTAATACAGGTAATGAGTGGAGAACAGGAGGGCTTCTTTTTTTTTTTTTTTTTATTTATTTTTTTTTTTTTTATCCCCTTTTCTCCCCAATTTTCGTGGTATCCAATCGCTAGTAATTACTATCTTGTCTCATCACTACAACTCCCGTACGGGCTCGGGAGAGACGAAGGTCGAAAGCCATGCGTCCTCCGAAGCACAACCCAACCAAGCCGCACTGCTTCTTAACACAGCGCGCCTCCAACCCGGAAGCCAGCCGCACCAATGTGTCGGAGGAAACACCGTGCACCCGCCCCCCTCGGTTAGCGCGCACTGCGCCCGGCCCCCCACAGGAGTCGCTGGAGCGCGATGAGACAAGGATATCCCTACCGGCCAAACCCTCCCTAACCCGGACGACGCTATGCCAATTGTGCGTCGCCCCACGGACCTCCCGGGCGCGGCCGGCTGCGACAGAGCCTGGGCGCGAACCCAGAGACTCTGGTGGCGCAGCTAGCACTGCGATGCAGTGCTCTAGACCACTGCGCCACCCGGGAGGCCAGGAGGGCTTCTTAAAGAAAAACTAACAGGTCTGTGAGAGCCGGAATTCTTACTGGTTGGTAGGTTTTCAAATACTTATGTCATGCAATAAAATGCAAATTAATTACTTAAAAATCATACAATGTGATTTTCTGGATTTTTGTTTTAGATTCCGTCTCTCACAGTTGAAGTGTACCTATGATAACAAAATTACAGACCTCTACATGCTTTGTAAGTAGGAAAACCTGCAAAATCGGCAGTGTATCAAATACTTGTTCTCCCCACTGTATATACATTTGCTAAAAACACAAATAATAATCAATTTTAGAATAAGGCTGTGATGTAGCAAAATGTGAAAAAAGTCAAGGGGTCTGAATACTTTCCGAATGCACTGTATACATAGAAGAAACAACGAACGTCTGCTCATTTGAGGTAATTTATTTATATTTTCAATGGTTTCATGAAGATGGAGCTCTACCAGCTGCTCATTGAACATCCTTCAGCCCTAGGTCACAACGTGAGAGAGAGTAGTAGCTTGCCTCAGCCAACATATTTGAGTTTGAGTTTGAGTTTATTTTATTTTTACAGGGACAGTGCACATTAATCAACGTTTCAGTAAAAGTGCCGGTTTTAGCCAGCCGGCTAATTTTCAACCGCAGTCCCTGGGCAGGTTATTAAAAACAATTACAATATAGACAATAGCAACATAGAACAAGACATAGCATACAGACATAGCAACATAGGACAAGCAAGACGTAGCATACAGACAGAGCAACATAGAACAAAAAGCAGCAAGACAAAATTCATAAAAAAAAAAAATAATTTGAATAAGTATATCATCAAAAGTACACTTCACCAAGCAAGCAGCCTTGTCCTCATCACATCTCACTTAGTTAACGTTAGCTGGCTACCTAGCCAGCAAGGTAGTTAGCTCAGCTATCTAGAGAGCAAGATTGTTAGCTTAGCTAGCTAACTAGCAATCTGTGCTACTTATATGCTAACACTGGACTGGCACTAAAGTGAACACTCGTCCTTGATACAAAAAGAAAACTGTTACTGTTTGGGCCAATTATGTTAGATAGTGGGCTTATTTTGTTCGTTTTCTGAAATATGCAATCTGCAAAAAGCAAGACAGTTAGCGCAGATCTATAATTCAGGTCATGTGCCTGCACTCATGATGAGATAAGTAGCTAATGTTAGCTAGATATCTAAATTAGGACATGAGACTAAAACCTGTGCGGCAAGCATTTGCCTGCATAAACGTGTTTAGTCATCAGTGCATGCCAATTGCAGTTGAAATTATTAGCCAATACATATTGCATTGAATAACAGTGTAATGTATATATGGTTTCTGTAAGAAAACATTGTCATAATGAACAGCTAGCTTGTGCTTGTCATAACGTACTCTCATTGCCAGGTTGCCATAAAGTGTTTGTTTTATGACCTTCGAATGTTATAAACACTGTAGTAAATCTACTCAAGACAAATGCTGACGCTGACACCTAGGTTTGACATTACGAAAGGCATGTTACTGCATTTCAATGCTTATTTTTTTGCATACAAAAAACTTTTGCATACTCCTTATCCACTGTTATAGATAGACACATCTTTAAGTTGTACCTAAGAATGCAAACTAAACAAGTTTTGTATTTAAAGGCATATTTATAGAGGAAATTGTTGCTTTTTGGTGGATATCCTGTAAAACACAAATAAAATGTTCTTAAATAATGTACATTTTAATATTTTGTTTAAAAAAATCATAATTTAGAGTATCTGTTCATCGTTTGGAGTACAATTTGTGTAAAAAGGTCTGTTTTTCATTCCACCTCTAAAAAACAATAAATTAGATACTGTATATACAGATAATCGGTGACTTTTGCTTCCCTAAAATTGGTATCGGACCTAAAAATCCCATACTGGTCAGGCTCTACTAAAGGTGGATACTACATCACTTCAACCAGGATCTGGGAAATATCTTCAATATGAAACAAAAGCAATGATACACAATAGCTCCAAGACCAGAGAGTTATCTTGTTCATCATTTCTCCACAAAGAAGATTTAACCTCAGTGCTTATCCATACAGTACCATTACTAGGACGGATGAAACACGGAACCTACCCAAGGATCAATAGCCATCTCTTTTATGACAGGCTTTTATGACTTCTCAACTCAATTACACAGCATGCAGGAAGGATAGAGGTGATTAAAACTGGGGCGTTTCACACACACCAGGTATTAAGAGATTTGTACTCCAGCCCAATCCTAATGGACTATATGAAGAGAATAAGCACTACTAGCTAGAATCTCAAAGTTTCCCAAACTCGGGCCTGGGGACCCCAAAGGGTGCACATTTTGTTTTTGTCCTGTAAGCTAATTCAAATAATCAACTAATCATCAAGCTTTGATTATTTTAATCAACTGTGGTAGCGCTAGGGCAAAAACCAAAACGTGCACCCTTTTGGGTCCCCAGGCCTGAGTTTGGGAAACACCGAGCTAGATGGTTATGGAGCAGATATTTTGTTTGCTGGTGAATGAACAAGAGGCCTATAAAACCACCTTGACTCATGGCCCCAAGGAACGCTCTACTTACTGTGAGTGTGTGTGGCGTATTCAGAGAGTGCTGTTGTGTATCTTTGGTCGTGTGCACAATGGTGTGAGTGCCAGGGCTGAAAGTGGAGGTTTTTGTGTGATTGTGTATCTGTGTATATAAGTGTGTGTGTCTGGACAGGTGAGGCGTGGTTGATAGAGGTGTGTGTGTGTCATGTGCTTCCATCTGTGTGCTTGTGTATGTGCATGCTCACATGCGTGTCTGTGTGTGTCATGTCAAATCAAATTTTATTTGTCACATACACGTGTTTGGCAGATGTTATTGCGGGTGTAGCGAAATTCTTGTGTGCATGTGCTTCCGTGTGTGTGCACATGTATATATGTGTGTCTGAGCCCATGTATGTGTGTATGTGTATTAAAGCTGGGACGATAAATCGGAAATGATCAACACTGACCATACCGATCACTTATCGCAGGCATTTTGCTGATATCGTTCATTTAGATAAGTAACCTATACTAGAGAAATGTGAAGTTTGAAATGAAATATGTTTTCTACTATGGGTGATGTTAATGGAACAATTGATATCTACAACCATCAAACTAGTAAAGGATAATAAAAAAACTGTGGTGCATATTAATGGTATAAACATTGTTCTATTTATCGGAGATTGCTGAGCCAATGGATTTAGTTGAAGTGAGTACCTAAGAATTTATAACGTTCTATATGGATTCTGTGAAGATACGAAAATATGATGAATTGTATGTGTGTAGAATCGATTACTAGAGATTTGATGAAGTAATACTGGGAATATAAAGAGATGCAACTGAAACAACCCATACGTAGACATACGTAGGTTTTGAGTTGGTCCCTTTAAGCATAAATTCAGAAAATTTGTTGCGATATGGATTTATTTCTATAACGCCCAGCTCTAATGTTTATCTCTCCTGACCTGAGAGATGTGGTTGATGGAGGACTCCATCCGGCGCAGCTGCGAGGCCTGGATGTCCAGCAGCTGCAGCACGTTGTTGGCTAAGGCATTGATCTGGTAGGCAACGCTCGCCAGAGACTGGGTGGTGTAGGCTTTAGTCTCCTCCAGAGCTTTCCTCTTGTCCTGGGCCTAGAAGATGAGGAAGATGAAAATGACTACACAAGATCCAATGGAAATTTGACTTCCACTTCATCCCAAACCCCCCGAAAGACACATACATAGGTTGGAGCAGGGGGAAAGACCATTGTATACATTGAACATTACACTGTACATTTTGTAGATTCAATTCAACAAAGATTTTTTGTATATGGTCATTTCCATGTAAAAGGACCCATGAGCACCAACATGTAAAGCTCATAGGACCATGTCAAATTGAGTGTCAAATGAAAACTAAGCTATACATTTTTCAACCATTTTCCATCCTAAAAAATGTTGAATAAGCAATGTTTGATTTCTTGTTAAACAGATGGAAAAGGGGTCTTAGAAAACATCAACCAGAAAAGTCTTCCAAGGTATTATAAATATATCAAAACATAATACTGTTAAAGTAAAGGTCCCTGACAACTAATATCAACACTTTATTTAGTTAAGGAGAATTTCTTCTGCCTTCTGTATGTTTAAGAAACATTGTGTTATACCTTGAAATTCCGTTACCAAAAACCCACATATCTTTAAGATATTTTCTAATGTCTCTCCCTCATGACGAGGAAGGATAGTGAAAGTGCATAGAAGTAACAAGTAAAGGTAGACCTATCAATTATTTATAGTTTATGAATTATTAAGTGATTCAAACTCAAAATTTCTGAAATTGAATTGGCTACAATGGGAAATTATAGTAGTTACAAACCACAATTGGGTCACCTGCTACGGTCCTCCCTTCCACTGGCATACTGTTAAGCTGATAACTGTTTTCTTTCTCTTTCTGTCGTCTGGTGGTCAAAGCAAGAGTGTGAAAAGTCTGGTTAACCCTTCTCTCCCTCTCTCTAATTAATGTCAACTCTCTCGGCTCTTACTGACACCTAGCCATGAGCCCTCTCTTTTCTATTTACCGTAACATCCTCACCCACTGAGCACCGACAAACACCGGACGTCCATGGACGTTGATAAGTAGTTAAAACTTGTGAAACTTAGACAAATATGATTGGTTCAGATTTGGTTGGTCCAGACCCACCAAATCTAGTCTTGTTTGGTGGCGGAGGTCATAAAAATAATAGCCAGTGTGTAGAATAATACCCAAATATTCAAAGGAGGATATTGCATATTTCTACCTTTGTGTACCTATTTAGGATACATCACCATGAAGAGAATGACATTCATATCCATAATTATGCATTTCTGTAGTACAGATCAGGGACCCATGATGAAATTCAGTTACCGCAATTAGTTACCGGGTGCAAATCCACGTCACTTTCTGTAGTTCAATAACCCAAATATATTTTTTCAAAGGCAAGGTGTCGTCTTAGCTGCCACCCCATTCCTTCTGCAGACATATTTGAATCTTTAATTGAGAGCAGATATTTAGCAAAGTTTTTGGGAAACGTGGTCACAAAAAAACAAAGGGCGATTTTACCAAAATTCTGTTTGGAAACTTTGCATCTGCACAGATCTTCCAGTAAATGTGTTTTTGTCAAAAATGTTTAGTGTAAATATTTATAAGTAGTCCATGTGCATTGAGTTGTATGGTTTGTTAAACTTTGAAATCAATAGTTTTTGTTTGTCGTACATTTTAAAAGAGAAATCTGATTCTCAGCGCAATTCCGTTACAGTGGGATTTCTCATATTGCCAAAGCAGAGGAGTTTTCGACCTGATCCACAACAATGTTTTGCAAACCTTTCCTTGGGTACCCCCTCAGGTGTGCTAGCACTGGAATACATAAAATAAATGAAACTGGCAAGGGGTACTTGAGTAGAGGTTTGGAAAACAGAAAACTGTTGTAGATCATCAACTCTTCTGCTTTGGCATATAGCTAGTATTTGTTGCTTTATTGAATTTAATTAAAAAGTGAGAAAGCGAGATTTGGGGGATTGGGCTCCCGAGTGGCACAGCAGTCTAAGGCTCTGCATCTCAGTGCTAGAGGCGTCACTTCAGACACCCTGGTTTGAATCCAGGCTGTATCACAACCGGCCGTGTTTCGGAGTCCCATAGGGGCGGCGCACGATTGGCCCAGCGTCGTCTGGGTTTGGCCGGTGTAGGCCGTCATTTAAAATAATATTTTTTTCTTAACTGACTTGCCTAGTTAAATAAAAGGTTACATTTTAAATAACGAAATAAAAAATATAACGGGAAATGTGGAAGGACAGAGATATACAAAAGGAGGAGAAATAGAAGACATACAATGTAGGAGGACACAGGCAGAGTCAAGTAAACTTGTGCAAAACAAATACAGAACACGAATTCGCCCAGGGGACAACATAGGAAAACAATGATAAAAGCACTTAGGTGGTGCTCTAAAAATACCTCTGCCTACACGAGGACAGGGTTTTTCTCCATATGTTACTTGACATTTCTGATAAGGTGCAAAGCAACGCTGGCTGGGTAGAGTGGAATTCACACCGCCACTTCCGAATAGACAGGTGCACATTGGGACGCTAGCCTCCGGGAATGCTGGGACATCGGTTAAGAAGCGGGTCCCTCCCTGCTGCAAGAGCCATCTGTCTGAGCCTACAGCCATTGCTCTACACACAGTTCTGTTGTAAGTATAGGCCTATGAAGTGCATGAAGACTACACACCACACACACAGCAGACCTGGGTTCAAATACTATTTTAATTCATTTGAAATACTTTATCGGTGCTTGATTAAGCTTGCCTGGCTTAATGTACCAATAAAATAGTCCCTAAACTGGATACCCCTCCCATCTGGCACTCCAGGCAGACTAGAGCAAACGCTCAAGGTATTTGTAAGATTGCATTCGATACAACAGACCCTGTTACAGTGGATTTGTGTAAATAGAAAATGCCCTGAGTGTACGCAATGCATCGAAGCAAGTCCACACAGTGCAGACAAAGAGATTCTGACAACACATACTGTACCCGCACAAACACAGACACTTAAAAAGCCTATGTCTTACAATGTAATCGCAGCACAAACTTGGCACCGAATTGTACATACACAACGGCAACACACACGCACGCACACGTACACACGCATGCATGTCCTCACACACACACACACACATCTAGAAAGCACCTTGTATCAGTGATCGACATCTCCATATACTGTATGTCCACATTCCTCCATTCATCTGAATAAAAGTACAGTATGAATGTGTGACTTAAAGTACTCTTACATTATGCACTGGTTAGAAATCGAACCATGGCTAAAGCCTTGTTATCATTGAAAGCAACTTGGTCGGCGCAATTAATGGGTTGAGTGACTGAATTTGGGAGAATGTCTGTCTCATCTGCATTGGTGTCTTTGTTTGTCTACAAAGCAAAGGGGCACACCTTTAATTCAGGGTAATTGAGGACAAGTGGTACATCTTAGTGGCGGAGAGAGAAGGATTAGGTTGTGTTAACACCTTTTAAACATAGACGAACATCCTAAAAAAAAGCTTCACAGTCCCAATTTTATTTTTGCAACATTTGGGATCAAGTTGTATTTAGGCTGTTGAATGCATTTCGAGTGTATAAATACTATTTCCAACAAAGCTTGAGTGTTTAGAAACCATATACAACATAACAGAAGCACTCAGTCATTGTATGTACATTTGGTGGCCGTGGTGGGGTTACCTAAATTCTCAAACTGGATTTGGTAGATCCAAGATTTTTTTATACGTTAGATATTTCCATTAACCAACACACCCAGGGCACAAAATAGGTAGAGCAGTCCAAATTGAACACTGATCTTACTCAGCCTACAGTACAACAGTTTTTATGGTGGAGTACTGCTCGCCCAAATGGAGAACAGTCTGGAACCCCTGTTGCTGCTAAGGGAGTTATTGCAAACTACTATTGGAGATTGGCCTCGTAACCCAGGGGTCAAAGAGGACATTCTCTATAACATTGGATACGTGTGGAGCAGCCCTTGGCATGTACAGTAGGGCCACAACCTCATGGTAGGTAATTGTATTCAAGAAGGTAAAACCACAACAAAACACTCCCTAGAGTCCCTACTGAAGTTAATAGTAATTCTAATATAAAAATCTCCTCCGGGGGACATAGTAGATTGAAACACAACACTTCTTGGTCTGAATCCATAGCACAGGGGAAATTGACAGGAAAAAAACCATCTCACTCAACATCTCTTTGACCCCCTTTCCTCTCCTCTTCATATCCTGTGTAAACAACTAATAGTTGTATCAGGGATTCTATGCATAGTTGATTGACAGTTTAATCACCCAATTGGTATGTACAATACTCACTGTTCTGTGGTGTTCATTTCTCATCAAATGTTCCGCTAATTTCATGTGTTAACAGGCGACCTGTTCAGAAACTAAGGCGAGCTAGCAAAAACACAAAACATATATATATACAAATTGATACTTGGAGTTAAGGAATCAGTATAATATCGTCCACAATAATATTGAGATATGTAACTAGCGATTTCCCCCCCCCCATCACTAATGGTAGGTGGTACCTTTTGATGGAAGACACACATGATACTAACCTGGTACAACTCTTCTAATCTCCAACCTCTATTTCTCTTCATTTTCAACTCCTTTACCAAGACTAACCAGTCTTTTTTCTTGGTATTTGGTAGCCTACCTTATGATGGGAGACCCACATTATACAGACCTGGTACGTTTGAACTAGTACCCCATCATCTAACGATACTTGTCAGACAGGCCTGCTGCTACTACTTGAAAAAGACTTGAAGGGCCTTACAACAAACATCAAGTCCAAACACTCACGACTCATGAGAGAAACATCCAGTCAGTAGGATATCATGTGAAGGGGGATTTAAAGTGGGGGCTCAGCTGTGACAAATACTGTTGCTTGTGTGTTTCCTTCCTTAATGGGATAGTTTGTGATTTTGCCAAGGATTTTCTTTGTCTCTGCGTGCAGTTTGAAGGAAGTTGCCAACTAGCATTAGCGCAACAACTGGAAGTCTATGGGGAAAGCTATTATGCTAGTTTGCCTGTCATTACGGATTATGGCATTTATCAATGGGCATTGTGTTCTTTTATGATATGGTTATAAAAGGGTTATAGCAGGCAACATGACCTGTAGTGCTCCTCAATGATGTCACTGATGACGAGCTATCCAACGGCACAGTTGGATTTATCTGGATTCTACCATATGGCATAACTGGTGCCCACAATGGGTGACCATTAGATCTCCAAATTGCTATTCCGTTAGCGTCGGTGTCATAGCCTTAACAAAAATGGTACTCCTGAGTGCATAATCTGGCCCACACCTTTTTTGTTGTTTGTTTGTTCATTAATATGATACACTTCCACTGGTTCTGGGGCCCTTGTTAAAGTCAACAGCATTATGAACTTTACCCAGTAGCAGGACATTTTTGATCAAAACCTGGCTACCTTTGCCAGGAGGCTGAAACTTGGATTCAAGTGGATCTTCAATAACCCCAAGCACACATCAAAAATCCACAAAGAAATGGTTAATTGACCACAAAATCAACAGTTTGCAATGTCCATCTCAGTCTCTGGACTTGAAACCCATTGATAAACAAATGTTGCCCCCTATCTTTTTGAGATTGACTTTTTCTTGTTAAACAAGAATCTTTCTCTGAGCAATTGCAATTGTGAGCAATTGTATTAGTATAAAATAACGTTAGAGCATACAATATACAGGTAACTGCCAATATAATGGAAACCCTTGAGTAAATTAGGGATACAAAGTATATTGAAAGCAGGTGCTCCACACGGCAGGTGTGGTTCCTGACTTAATTATTAAGCAATTAACATCCCATCATGCTTAGGTCAAGTATTAGCTGGGCAGGCCATTATTTTGGCTACCATGGCTACGACCCCACAGGGTATGAGTAATCACTGAATAGTTTGATAAGCATGAAAACGATGTGCCATGGCCGTCTCACATGCTGACTACACCGGGCGCGTGCACATGCGTGTGGGTGCGTCCACGTGCGCCATCGCTCGCATGTTGATTTTGTCCATCCACACCAGATGCGATCAGGACACGTCGGTTGAAATATCATAACAAACTGAACCAACTGAATTAATTTGGGGACAGGTCGAAAAGCATTAAACATTCATGGCAATTTAGCTAGCTACAGTAGCTTGCTGTTGCTAGCTAATTTGTCCTGGGATATAAACATTGGGTTGTTATTTTACCTGAAATGAACAAGGTCCTCTACTCCGACAATTAATACACAGATAAAAGTTAAACAGAGTTTGATTCTAGTAATCTCTCCTCCTTCAGGCTTCTTTGGACGTTATATGGCGGTTGGAAACCAACTTTAAGGCGCATTACCACCACCAACTGGACTGGAGTGTGAACCTCAGTTCATCAATCAATCACCCACGTGGGTATATGCTCCTAAAAACTAATGAGGAGATGGGAGAGGCGGGACTTGCAGCGTGTCAAGCATCAGAAATAGAACCAGGTTTTATGCTCATTGAAGCACCCAGGCAGTGTGGATGCAATGATTGAATAACATGAATGTGTGTGGTCAACATGTCAGTCACCAGGTCTCAACCCAATTGAACAATAATGGGATATTCTGGAGTGGTGCTTGAGACAGCCTTTTCCACCACCATCAACAAGACACCAAATGATATAATTTATTGTGGAAGAATGAAGTTGCATCCCTCCAATATAGTTTCAGCCACTGTTCTGGCTCGTGGTGGACCAACGCCCTATTAAGACACTTTATGTTGGTGTTTCCATTATTTTGGCAGTTTCCTGTCGCTCTGTATTTATATTAACTTGATACCGTTTTTTAAAAATCATCTTTGTCAATGGTGCCAGTCATTTTGGAATTGACTGTATATCAGTGGGGAACCAACAAAGCCTTCTAATAATTGTTGTATTTATTTATTTATTTTTAAATATCAATGTCTGAGAAAACTGAGGAGAAAAAAATATCCAATCAGGAATTTTCTTTGGTGGTCTCTGGGGAGATACATCTGGGTAAAACTGAGTGTTTATATTTATGTCGCTTTGCGCTGTTGTTTTCCCACCCAAAAAATTGACACTTCCTGAATGTGATGTCATTGAGGGAAGGGGCTGTGTTTAAAAAGGGTACTACAAACAAACAGGGTAGAAAGTGAAATCAAGGACACAGAAAATTTTAAATACAATAACAATAAATACAATCATCATAAAAAAAACATTTTTGTTTAAAGATTTTAAGTAGGATTATAAAATAATGAAGAAAGATGTTTTATATTTTGTTATTTAATGGCTTATATTTCTCATAGAAGTTGATGAATAGCACCCGGTGACATGGCAAAAACATCTGCAACCACTAAAAACAAAAAGCATAAAATGTACTTTGAGATACGTCCTAATATTTATATAATTATTTTACTTTTAGATCTGTGTGTATTGTTCTGAATTGTTAGATATTACTGCACTGCTGGGGCAAGGAACACAAGCATTTTGCTACACCTGCAATAACATCTGCTAAATATGTGTATGCGACCAATAAAATTTGATATGTGTGTTTATGGTCAACTTTATATATAAAGTCTTTTGCAATCCACATTTTCACTAAATATGATATTTCCTGAGGACCAAAAAAGGCACCAGATGGTAGGAATGACAAATGATGTCATTGGTTGATTGAGCCTGCTGTCTGATCTAAAAATGAACGGAATCATGTTTTGTAACAATTATTGTGGGCTTTGTGTTTTTCAGATTGCACGATCACACTAGCAGCGAATAGATATGGTTGTCCTTGTTCAATAGAACCATTGGACTTGTCTCAACAATGTTCCTATCTACAAGGACATTGCAGGATATCTAGGTTGACTCATTATCCCTGGCTTTGTGAAGACTACAGCCTGACGGGAGACCTACTTCCTTGTTCCCACCCTCAAAGGCATGCTTTTCAAAATGGGATGGTACTAGTTTACAGGTTCACAGAAGCTATGTTACTATGCACTCCCTTTCAAAAAAAGATTGCAGTTTTGAAACTGCAGTAATATTGCAGTAACTGCAGTCGATTGTGGTATTTTGGATTATACTGCACTATAACTGCAGTTACCCTGTGAAATTACTGCAGTAAAAAATCTGATGATTCCTCTTTCCAAAAAGAGCTGGACGACGATTGTTTTTGTTGATGTTCTTTTATATAGAGCCCTATTTATATGAACCGGAATACACTGAAGAGGAGTTGAGACAGCGAGAAAAATAATTGCGAGACCAGCAAGCAGGGGTGGCAGCCTAGACCAGCTGGACCAGGACTCAGGAGGGCAAATGACAAACGAGTAAGTTGTTTTGCTGTCGGTAGCTAGCTAGCAAAAGAAGCTCTCTTTTTACACAAAGCAGTGTTGTTCAGTACAGTACAATTTGGTAATTGATTCGTCCATAACAGAGCTTGCTAGTACCACAATACAAGCTAGACAAGTTTAGCTAGCTAGCTGTGTATTTACTATACCTAAAATGTACTGTAGTCTAATGTTATCGCTAGCTAGCTAACTAGCTTAGCGCCTCTCATTATGAGCAAAACTGGAGAAATGTTTTGATGATGGTGGAAAGTAAAGGAATGACTTTGGTTTTATGACTCATATTAGTCTTGGAGTAACTATACCTGTGTGTTGTAGCTAGCTAAAGTGTGTCTACGAGATGTCTCATATTCTACACCATGCTGCTACAGTAGGAATACATACAGTATACAATGATTGCCCGTGAATGTGCACTAGCGTTTTCGTGTTTCTCTCACAGACAAAACCGCTTGGATACAAAGAAGTTTGTGACTCTCAAGAGGAGATGTGAAAGGTTCCATAACAACAATCTCCCCTTGTATCAAAGTGACTTCGAACACCTCATTGCACCACCAAACACACAATATGCAAGTATTTCCTATGTAGAGCTGTAGTATTTATTATAAGCTTTAGTATATTCTTTATTTTACTGTATACACTATGTCATACATTGTCATAACTGTTCCTGCACACCGCTTTGTAAACTCACCTCGGCCTCCAGAGTAAATAAACTTTGTCTTGAATACAAGCCATGTCTACTTATTTGCTATTTTGACAGACGAATCTACTGTTATATTGAAGCATGTTCACTTGCCAACAAATTTCAGTTTAAATGACTTACCAACTCCCTACATAATTTGTTTTAGCAGTAAGACTGAAGCTAGTTTATCCAAATACATTTCACGAATATCACAATGAATTGAGCCAGGAGTTGAGGTCAACACTTTATTGCTTTCTGATGCAGCTGGAATCATTTAGTCACTTGTAAAAAAAAAAAAAAAAGATCATATAAAAACACTATATGTACAATGGCTAGCAACATCTTATACCACAGTGCAGCTGAGCATAATAGGCATTTTATATTATACTACAACATCAGTCTAACTGAATATGGATGTTGTGTTGGTTGAATGTTCCAGGCAGGTTTCAGAATGTTCTTCAGCTGGTGAACCTCTTCTCGTGTTGGTTAATGGCAGCTGGTTTAGCAGGCTTTGGCGAGGTGGCGATGTTGGCAGGGATGTTGGGTTTGGGGAGCTGTGAGTCAGGCTCCTTGTAGACAACTTTCTGGTCCTTTCTGCACTCCACAGCCAGGTGGACAAGCCTCTCATACACTTTCTTCACCACCCACTGCTTCAACCTCTAGTTGTGCTGTTAAGTAGACAAGCACTGCCAACAATCGAGTAAATAGGCTAGAAAAGTATACTAACAGACCCTCTCCCCCATGCCATTGAAAAGTTTGAGGAGCACTTGTCTTGTAGACAGTTTAGTGTATTGGTGATTTTGTTTTCTCAAGAGGGTAGTGTACTTTCATAAATACCTTAGGCTCTCCTGGCTTGTTTCTAAATCAGATGATGTTGAGCTTAAGCTTATTCCAGGCTGAAAGCTTTCATCCAATGGGTCTACAGGCGCTGTACTACTAAAGCTAGTGTCAAAGTCCTCGTTATCAGCAGGATTAGTCTGTAGGACCCACAGTAGTGAGTGATAAGCCAACATTTTACTACTTCCCCCCCCCCCCCCCATCAACACATGCTCAAACAAGGTACTATATCCACTCAGCCACCCCCCTCATGTCAATAGATCATGCATACTAACCTTCACATACAGTACCCAACCCAGTCAGTCACCCACACCATCCCCTCCTTACTAATGCCTAATTTCCTCCAATTTAGACTTCAAGCCTTGCATGAGTAATCAACTAAGCCTCCATAATAGAGAGAAAACTACAGTAGAAGTTGTAACCTACTTGTAAACACACCAACTATGACAACAAGATACAGACCATGCTAATCCCTAGCTACAATATATTTGCTAATGCATAGAGTCATTGAAAGATTTAGTAGATTTGAGTAAGATTTTTCAAGGTGACTTACATTATTTCCTGGTGCTGAGCTTGATGCCTATGCAGATGTTGATGGGATCGGACTCTAAATAGAACAAAGTCACATTAGCCTCTGCGGTAGTTAGATAGCCAACTAACGGTGTCTAGCCAGCGTATTATGAAAGCTAGCAAGCTAGATTGTGGTTTAGATACAGTGCCTTCATAAAGTATTCATATTGTTGTGTTACAAATTGGAATTAAAATGGATTTAATTGTCATTTTTTTGTCAACAATCTACACAAAATACTCTGCGATGTCAAAGTGGAAGAAAAATTCTACCGTGTAAAAAAATATAATCAACAAATTTTTTTTTTATATATTTTGATTACATAAGTATTCTCACCCCCTGAGTAAATACATGTTAGAATCACCTTTGGCAGCAATTACAGCTGTGAGTCTTTCTGGGTAAATTCTTGAACAGTTTTCCACACCTGGATTGTGCAAAATATGTATATTATTCTTTACCCATAACATGATGCAGCCACCACTATGCTTGAAATGTGGTACTCAGTAATGTGTTGTATTGGATTTGCCCCAAACATAACACTTTGTATTCAGAACAAAAAGTTAATTGCTTTGCCACATTTCTTGCAGTATTACTTTTGTGCCTTGTTGCAAACAGGATGGATGTTTTAGAATGTTTGTATTCTGTACAGAATTCCTTCTTTTAACTCTGTCAATTAGGTCAGTACTGTGGAGTAACTACAATGTTGTTGATCCAACCTCAGTTTTCTTCTTTCACAGCCATTAAACTCTGTAACCGTTTTAAACTCACCATTTGTAAGGACAGATGCTGGGAGACGAGAAGCAAGTACAGGGAGTGAACATTTAATAAATAACTGACAAGAAACAAACAAGGACAGCTTCTGAACAGGGGAAACATAACGACAATATGCTGACACGGTGGGGGAATCAACAAAGGGAAGGAGTCCAGGTGAGTCAATATTGCACTGATATGGTGACAAGTGTGCGTAATGATGGGCAGCCTGGCGCGGGTGGGAGCAGAGTGACAGTACCCCCCCCCCCTTATTCTAAAATTGATACAATTATTTTTGCTTAGTCCGTATGGGATATTGTGTGTATATTAATGAGGGGGGGGGGGGGGGGGGACAATTTTATCAATTTTAGAACAAACTGAGAAACAGACAGATATAGAAGGGGCAATCAACAAAGGGAAGGAGTCCAGGTGAGTCAATATTGCACTGATATGGTGACAAGTGTGTTTTTATTTGTATCCATCTACCAATAGTTGCCCTTCTTTGAGAGGCATTGGAAAACATCTGTGGTCTTTGTGGTTGAATCTGTGTTGGAATTTCACTAATCAGCATGAGAGACATTACAGGTAGTCATTCAAAAATCATGTTAAACACTATTATTGCACACAGAGTCCATGCAACTTATGTGATTTGTTTGTGCTCCTGAACTTATTTAGGCTTGCCATAACAAAGCGGTTGAATACTTATTAACTTACGACATTTCAGCTTTTAATTTCTTATTATTTTGTAAAAATGTTGTTGTTTTTTTAACATAAATCCACTTTGACATTTTAGAGTAGGCCAGTGAAAAAACATCTACATTTATTCCATTTTAAATTTAGGCTGTAACACAACAAAACCAAGGGGTGTGAATACTTTCTGAAGGCACTGAAAAGAAATGTAGTTTTCTAGCTAGTTAGCTAGGTAACGTTAGCTACGTTACCTCAGCTTGACTTCTTTTCTGCTGCTCTGATGTTGGCTGATCGGATGCCTTCCTCTTTGAAGTGAAAGGGAAAATCGATGGAACAGCATCACCTTTCAATGTTCGACGACATGGCAACCCCATCAGTTCCTTTTCAAAATCCTCTGTCTGAAAGTGCTGGCTACAAACCCTTTGATATTTCTCCCATAACTGGATACACCTCCACCGGGCAGTACTATGTCCTGAAATTGCTATGAATTTTGGATAATGTGCTTTGCTTACAACCAGGAAATGTAGCAGACACATTTCTACTGGGGCACTCATATTTACGTGTAGTGAGAAAATTCAAAATTTTTATGAGACATATGATATGTTAATAACATATTAACGGACATATATAGTGAAATAGAATAGCAGTGAAATATACCGTTAAGTATTCTTTTGTTGTGGTGGGGACAGTAACATTAGAACTTTTAACAAAATTATACTTTAATTAACTCTTTAGGACCCATAGTGGCCGTCTATGGCCTTTCTTTAAATTACTATAGCGGCCGCAAACGGCCATGTTTTTCTAACAATAATATCTGTGTCAATATCGCAAAATGAACTTGCTAACAACCTGTTGTCGTACTCGCGTGGCTGTTGGGTATGCTGTCATTTAACATTTCAACGTATTTTTGACTTCATTACTCAAAATGACGCCGCCGAAGCGGACACAACTTTTCACTGTGAAAGAGGCTGTATCTATATCGGTCGGTGATATGGTTTCGGACACGTCTTTGCACTTTGAAAAGTGATGATGTCGAGGTGAGTGAAATAAGTAAACAGCAGATATATGTTTGGTGTTGTCTATGTTTGATGCTGTGAAAGTTGGGGAATAGCTCTCAGATTAGCAAGTCCTGTCATGTCATGATAACTTTGGTACAGGCAAGCACATCAGCGGTGGAGCTCGAATAATTGCGCTCTGTCGCTTGGAAATAGTTGCAGTGTTTAGCTGTATATAGTCAGATAACTAGTTGGTTGTTTTGTCTTGTTTGTGCCAATGTAATTCATATGGAAATGGCTTGCTATAACTAGCTAGCTAACTAGTTAGTCTGTCAGGGAAGAAAAGTTGTGTGTAGCGGTAAATTTGGGCTGCGCTGAAGCATCAACCTCAACTGTCACTTTCACCAGCTAGCCATACAGACAACCAGTTAAATAGCTAGCCATACAGACAACTAGTTAAATAGCTAGCCATACAGACAACCAGTTAAATAGCTTCCGACATTAAGGCTAGAGTCATTTGTGATTATCTGTTGGGCTTTTGTTATGGTTTGTTATGTTTGCTAGGTGCAGATATTCGTAGGATATATAGTGCATTTGGAAAGTATTCAGACACACTTTTTCCACATTTTGTTACATTACAGCCTTATTCTAAAATTGATACAATTGTTTTTGCTTAGTCCGTATGGGGTATTGTGTGTAGATTAATGAGGGGGGAAACAATTTGATCAATTTTAGAATAAGGCTGTAACGTAACAAAATGTGTAAAATGTCAAGGGGTCTGAATACTTTCCGAAAGCAGTGTACAATGCCTAGTACTCCTATTATTAGACAGCTTAGCTGTCCTGTTAGGGTAGTAGATGCCTGTGCATTGGAGCTCATATGATGAGTTCGATATTTGTTTACATAGCCAGCTAGCAAGTTGCGTGTTTTGTCCTGTTTCTACCGATGCATTTCATTTGAAAACTGTCCCTGCCCGGTAACTAATCAGCTAGCATTGGCTAACTCTGTAGTTAGTCTGTCAGGCAAGAAAGTTGATTGGAGGAGAGAGAGTGTGTGTAACTCTATCACACAATTTATTATGGAAACCCTTCATTAGGAAGATGTGTATGTGTATGGTTGAGAAAAAGAGAGAGGAAGAAAGAGAGACAGTGCGAGAGGGAGAGAGAAAGATTATGTTCCTGACCACAATTGTATCCTATTTGTTGCTCCTCTCCTCTCCCTCTGTTAATGGAAGTCAATGGAAGAGAAGGAAGTGATGTGGAGAGTCAGGGCTCAGCAGCAAAAGGCAGGGAGGAAGAGGAGTTAGAGATGATTGGAGGGATAGAGATGTGGAGCCGTTGCCTGGCTATTAGTAAATCCTCTTAGATGTAAAGACCTGCATGGTTCTGGTACCTGTTCCGACTGACATTTTCGCTTATAAATCGATCTTTGGACACAGTCGATAAAAATAGCTTGCCTTGAGCTATACCCCTAGGTCAGGCGGAAACAATACATTTCCTGAGCCAGTGTAATGTAGGATGTGAAATCTGAAACCACTTGAAGCTGGTATGTCCCTTCCAGGATTTAATTTGCTCTTCCGACTGTCGATCCACTCCTGGCTGAACCCTACATCACAGCCACTGACATCACACATGCCTGTAATCTTTACATCATAGTGCAGCAGGAGAGCGTGGTTTCATCACGGTACCCCATACAGAGGTCGATTTATAGCCACTAATCTAAAATAATTCATAGATTTTAAACAAAAAACACTTCCTGTGTCCTAGACAGACACGGTTAATATGATATGAAAGGCGATTTCCTAACGAATTCAGAAAGCCAAGCTAGAGCTGTGAGACGTTCACGTCGATGGGACAGACGTTTTGATCAATAGAGACCTTTAGAAAACATGCACATTTTCTCTAACACTAAACCTACAAATTGGTATTTTACGTTTATAAGGAAGATGGAATCGTATAGTTAGTCGTTTTATAATTTGATTATACTATATTTAGAAAGCATACAAGTCATTTCAAGCCTTATTCATACAGTTTTGTCGAATAGGAAATACATCAAATATTTCATATTTTTATCATATTATGTACAGTGACAACAGCTCCCACCGTTTCATTAGACCACTACTGGGGCGCAATTCAACTATTCGAATTATGTGAAAGACGGAGGATGAAACAAATGCACAGGACTACGCTTTATATATCAATCTGGAATGACAGGTAGCCTACGACAATCCAGTCCCCTCTTTCGGGTAATAACAATTCAGGCAGCCTCAACCAAGTCGGGCAATACATTAGATAAATGGTAGTTTATCCACACACACGTCGCTTGCACAGAAACCTATCCAGGGGCAATACACTGCTATACCGCTATACCTACCAATTTCTAACTAATGTTAAGCTAGGCACACTGTCGGTAAAAAACAACAACAGAAAGACCAGTCACGCATTTATTACATGCATGATACAGAATGATGGGAACTGCTTTGCTGGATATACCGTGCTGCTCTCAAAGGCATATAGTACATTGATGGAAACTGCAGTAGAGCGACCATTATTGCCCTAGTAACACCATTCGGTGACCAACGATGCCAATAGACAGTAAGCCTATAAGGAGCCTATAATGAAGAAACGATTCAAACCATTTGACCTATTCGATATCCTAGGTTTGGAAAGCGATAAAAAAATGTTTTGCCCTGGCTACAATTGTAATAGCATCGCCTAGGCTACAGTTCTAGCCTACCTATCAAAGAGAACGACACACCCTTTGAATAGTCTTCAGCAGCTTTGTAAATGCTTATCAAATAGCTGGTTTAGAATGGTCATAAGAGTAGGCAACCATCCGAACACGGCTGTTATAGGAGAATAGAGT
The DNA here is from genome assembly GCF_045679555.1 of Salvelinus alpinus. Classification (NCBI taxonomy): domain Eukaryota; kingdom Metazoa; phylum Chordata; class Actinopteri; order Salmoniformes; family Salmonidae; genus Salvelinus; species Salvelinus alpinus. The sequence goes on along the minus strand of NC_092108.1, from coordinate 45,071,059 downwards.
CCGCGGCTGTAACCACAGTTTCAGCATATAATGATGAGGTAGGCTTTTTTTTTTGCATTGCCAAAGCCTGTTTAAATAAGAGTTAAATATCCATGTTTAGCGGTCATTGGTCTCAGAGCCACATATCCTGTCCCCGGTTTCACAGTTCTATAACATTACTAATCCGACGAATTCCGCATATAATTCAACATTTTATCAGCGATGTAGTTTCCTTACCTGTACATAATTGTTTTCACAGTATTCTGCAACCCTCGACAGATTTTGGTAGCTTTCCACGAGCGCTCGTTTACCGGCTGGAATTTCTTCCTCTAGCAACATTTGTAGCTCTGCCATCTTACATCCCTCTGCATTTCCTTTCTTTCTTTCTTTCTTTTCAATGAGGCAAAGCGTTGTGGCTTTCGATGTGGTGAGATAGGGGCTCTCCGCCTGGTATTGTGAGATTTCTGGCCTCGATTTTATAACTGTCCCCAAAATTATACGCGCTCTGGGGCTCGTTGTTAAATGTGATTGGTTCAAATACTGCATCGATTAGTTGTTGACCAATTGAATTTCAGTGCGATATTCGCTCATGAACCTAAACCCAAAAGTGATGAAGGGTGATGTACAATCCGGTCTAGTGATACAAAGTAGAAAATCCAGTGTTCCATCGATGGCACGCAGCTTTTGTTGCATTCTATATTCTACATTGTAACATTTTGTCCTTGTGCGCGTGTATCAAAAATATATGCTTTTTTTTAAGGTAAGCGAAAGTGAGTTGTTCCAGTCAGCCACAGATTATCCGTTATATTGAACAGAGATACTCAAGTGGCAGCTCTAACAATGAATATACGTTTCTTTAAAAATGGAGGGCAGTCGGAAGGAGGCAAGAGCAGGTGGGACCATTCTAGCCAATGAGAGGGCAGATACGCGTGTGAACAACAGGCCCAACTCAGATATTAAGTGTTTTTTCTCAAAGTTGCCGGTATGTCACGTGTCCTATATAAGTACATTCGTAACAACCTAAGCATTACGACACTTCTATACGATCAAATAAGACATTCAATATTTTGTTGACCAAATAGACTCTCTCATTGACCTCCATACAAAACCCATCGCTTTGTGAGCTAAAAAAAAAGACAAAACGCCATCTGCTGGAGAATACAGATTTTGGGCCCAGTTAACCCTTTCGCCTCTTTCTCTCAGCACTACATCTCACATATGAAATCCCCCATGAAGAGCATTATGAGCCTTGTAGAAAAGACACTAGGCCTACAACTCCCTAGCAGCTTTTGGGATTATATGTTTTGTTTGACCGAATTTGAGAGGTCGGTATCAGACTGTCGGCATAGGGCTATATGTAGACAGCAGAGGGCTTAATCCATCCAAACATGCATAGGGTCAATTCACCTTCTATCGACTTGGTTCTCTTTTTACATTCACTCATATATTAACATTTAATGTTGAGAATGTTTGCAACAACTGAATAGCCTAAGCGGAAATAATATGTAACAATCCTCTTAGATAGGCATGTAGCCTATCCATTTAATACCTTGATGAGATGCGAGGGTATTGAATAGGCCTATTGATTTCAATGACACATTATGAAAGCCTGTTGATTTTAATACCATTTAAAAATTGACATTATTGCTGTCATGTAACTTTGTTGTCACAGAGGTGACTGAATGTTAAATCTGCGCCTGTCCTCCTGGTTGTGACAAAGTCATGGATCACACCAACGAAGACGAGCTTCGACCCGGTTTGATGCCGCAGTGCAAGTGATGCGGAGTTTACCCGCAGATTGTAGGCTAATTACCCATTAATAACTATACTAGCCTATACATTAAATCAGGAAATGAATTGTGGGCTACGTGCTACAACTGAGTAGCCTATTTAGCAGTAATGTTAGCTTGTTTAGCCTATGTCTGAATGAGCACCATTAGACTGCTCACTCTGTTGTATTTAGTAATTTAAAGCTCAGACACACCGTTAAGATTGTCAAACATTTGCCTGCCGACAGCACTTAGCACCTCTGAAAAGTGTCGGCAGTCAATCTCTTTTGTGTTCACACCACAAAGACCTTGGAAGTCGTCAGCCACTCAGCCTTGTTAAAACACTCCAAACCAGAAGGTGGCAGTAGCATTGTTTGGCAATGCATATCCATGCGTGTTGCTTATGGTCTAGATTCCAAGCTGTCTGCACAAATTGAACAATGAGACAGATATTTCAACAGATGTATAAATGTGAAGCATCCGGTTGGCGTTTCCACTCACTACCAAATATGGTGACGAGAGGAAGCCCAGTGGACTGCAGTGGAGAAGATGGAGTGAGATTTTGGCCAACATTTTCTTATCTATGAAGCATTTGATCTCCATACAGTTTTCTGATTCCAAACCTAGAATCTGTAACAAACAGAGTGGACTGCGTTTTGTAGATGTTACCCTTTTTCAAAGTTTCAAAAAATTGCATCGTTTAGGAGTGGAAGGGCGAATTGCGTTATTGCACAATAAGGGGATAGCTGCATCGCAATATGGCGACCGGAGTATGGGCTAGTGAGTGTGTCGAAAGGAAAGCTGTAGGTGTGTCGAAAGCGCTCTGCTATAGGTTAGACTGTTTACATTGAGCTGCGTTTTTTTTTCTTCTGTTTCTTTCATGCAACTACCATACGTTGAGCTACCGTACCGCGAGAGTTTGGAATTCTGTTTTAAAGCCTGAGGATGAGTCGTATTTCACAGAGTTTTTTGTTGTTGTTATAAAACTGTTGATTTTTCGTAAATTTTTTGATAAAAAATATTGAAGATGAATGTTCTGTTGCTTAATGCATTGTATGCATATGCTTACTGTGACTGTCACCCTGATCAATCAATCAATCAAATGTATTTATAAAGCCCTTTTTACATTAGCCGATGTTGTCACGTTCCTGACCTATTTCTGTTAGTTTGTTCTATGTGTTTGTTGGTCAGGACGTGAGTTTGGGTGGGCATTCTATGTTTTCTGTTTCTATGTTGGTTTAGGGTTGCCTGGTATGGCTCTCAATTAGAGGCAGGTGTTTGGCGTTTCCTCTAATTGAGAGTCATATTTAGGTAGGTTGTTTCACAGTGTTCGTTGTGGGTGGTTGTCTCCTGTGTCAGTGTTTGTCGCACCATACGGGACTGTCTCGGTTTTTGTAGTCTGTTCCTGTTCGTGAGTTCTTCGTGTTTATTGTAAGTTCCATGTCCAGGTCTGTCTACTCCGTTTTGTTATTTTGTTAATTATTCAAGTGTATTTCGTTTCGTGTTTTTTCCGTCTTTACTTTAATAAATCATTATGTCTTCACAATCCGCTGCATTTTGGTTCAATCCCTGCTCCTCCTCTTCAGATGAAGAGGAGGAGGAAAATCGTTACAGATGTCACAAAGTGTTGTACAGAAACCCAGCCTAAATTGAAATAAATGTATGAATGTGATCAATCCTACGCTTGCGTCCCATTCCCAATTAGTCATAGGAGTTGCCTTGTTGTTGATAGCCAACATCCCATGGTACTATGCATGGCAGGGGCGTCTTCCTCCCTGAGTCAAGCATTGTTGACCGCATACCTCCTGGCCCTCTCACTTCGGGGACCAGCTGGGGTCTTTCCTCTTCATCCAGAGCCATTGACTGCTGCCTTCTGCCGCCTCTGATACAGCTTTGATTGCCGAACGCTGACTCTGGCCCTTAATTCCCAGGTCTCTAAGCAGTCTGGTTGTAGATATTGCCACAAAACCTCTGCAGCCCACCTCCACTGGTCGGACTTCTGTGTTCCAGCCATGATGCCGTGCTTCGGCAGCTAGATCGGCATAGCGCAGATGTTTTCGCTCATAAGCCTCATCTACTGAGTCCTCCCAGGGTACTGTGAGCTCAATGATGAAGACCTTCTTGAGCGAACGGGACCAGAGCACCATGTCAGGTCTTAGGGTGGTGCGATCTCCGGAGGAAACACAAGTTGCCGGCCAATGTCAGCTAGCATTTTCCAGTCGCAGGCCAAGCGCAGCTGGTCTCGCTCTAATGGTGTAGAGCCGCTCTTCGGTGGTTTAGCCCCTTCGCGGACAAAGGTCGTCCGTAAGGGGTGTGATGCTGCTGGGGGTGGTAGGGAGTTGGTGGCAGCTCGCTTGTCCTCCAGGGCGGACGCAAGGTTTTTAAGGACTTGGTTGTGACGCCAAGTGTAGCGTCCTTGGGTGAGGCTTGTTTTACACCCTGTGAGAATGTGCCTGAGGTTGGCTGGCATGAAACAGAGGGCACAGTCCGGATCTTCCCCATACCATTGGTGAAGATTAACTGGTGTTGGAAGGACGTCATATGTTGCTCTGATGGAAAAGCTCAACCGCCTCGCTTCCATAGCCCACAGATCCTTCCAGCTGATCTTCCTCTTCTCCACACTGTCCCATCGAGTCCACTGTCCCTGTTTGGCAAGAGAGACTGCCTTGGCCCACCTTGCAGCCTCCACCTGATGGCGTACTTCCTGCACTACCATCTTTCGCCGCTCTGGTGCAGTGGCCTTACTCCAAGCAGCACGGCTAGTTAGCCCAAGGCCTCCTCTCCCTTGCTGAACATGACCCACAATGTCAGCATGTCTGAGGGCTGCTGTTGCCTCCTGGACTGCTTTTCCTGGCCTCCATTTCCGCCCAGTTGCCAAGGTCGGCGCGTTGTTGCTCACCACTGGGTCTCGAGATTCATTCAGTGTCATCTGGAACCTGGTTTTTGCACACTTGAATTCCTCTGTTAGACTGGTGAGGGGCAGCTTGAGGACACCATCTCCATAGAGGCCTATGATGGTAAGGCATCGTGGAACTCCGAGCCACTTCTTTAAGTAGCCTGTGACTCCTCTTTCCATCTTCTCCACTGTTGAGATTGGAACCTCATACACTGCTAGGGGCCACAACACCCGGGGTAGGAGACCAAACTGCAGACACCAGGCCTTTAACTTTCCAGGTAGCTGGGTGTTGTCGATGGACTGTAGGCTACTACTGATGTCTTTGCGCAGCTGTTGCACCTTGTCTTTGTCCTTCAGGCTTGCATCATACCACCTTCCAAGGCTTTTTACCGGCTGCTCAGACACTGTTGGGATTTGGTCATCTCCGATGAAGAATTTCAGGTCAGAGAGTACTCCCTTCACAATCGAGATGCTGCATGACTTGGATGGTTTAATCTTCATACGGGCCCAGCTGATGTTCTCCTCAAGTTTTCTGAACAGTCTCCTGGTGCATGGGACATTGGTGGTCAATGTTGTAATGTCGTCCATGTAGGCTCTGAGTGGAGGGAGGCGGAAACCAGAGTCGACTCGCTGTCCACCAGCAACCCATTTTGAGGATCTGATGATAACCTCCATTGCCATTATGAATGCCAACGGAGAAATGGTACATCCCGCCATTATACCTACATTCAGGCACTGCCATGAGGTGGTGAAGCAGAACTTCAGATCCTGGAAGTACGACTTCACCAGGGTTGTGATGGTGTCCGGTATGTGGAAAAATCTGAAGGCAGACCACAGGAGTTCATGGGGCACAGAGCCAAATGCATTGGCGAGGTCGAGGAAGACTACATGGAGGTCCCTTTTCTCCACCTTGGCCATTTGGATCTGGTGCCAGATCATGATGGAATGTTCCAAGCAGCCAGAGAACCCTGATATTCCTGCCTTCTGTACAGATGTATCGACGTACGCATTCCTTTGCAGGTACTCGGCCATCCTCTGGGCAATGACCCTAAAGAAGATTTTACCCTCGACATTCAGTAAGGAGATTGGGCGGAATTGGCATCCTTCTCCTTAGGGATCAGGACCCCGCCTGCCCTACGCCACACTTTGGGTATTATCTTCTTTTGCCAAGCTGTTCTCATAAGCCTCCAGAGGAACCTCAGGACGTCTGGTGCGTTCTTATACACTTTGTACAGGACTCCATTTGGCCCCGGGGCTGATGCTGTTCTTGCCCGTCGAACTGTGTTTTCCACCTCTTTCCATGTCGGAGGGCTGGTCTCAATATGATGTTCCGGGGGTTCAATGGGTGGGATATCTGATGGGATGGCCAGATGTTCATGTCGCTTTGAGTCAAAGTTTGTTGTTATCAGGTGCTCCTCTAGGTCTTTCTTTGTTGTTATTAGAGCTCCACGTTTTTTCCTTCGTGAAGAGACTTTTAAGGAACTTGAAGGGATCTTTATAGAATCGAGTTCTAGTTTGTTCTTTCTTCCTTCTGCGTTTCCGTAGGTTCTCTGCTCTACGGAGGGATGCCAACCGGGTTTTAATGTCAGCCTGAAGTGCCTCTATGCCCTCCTTTTCCACTTCCGAGGCCTTCTTCCACTTTCTTAAGCTGTCTCCTTTCTTGAACGAGGCGCTTGATTTCTTGTTGCCTCCTGGAAACTGGTGGGGTTGGAACCTTTCTCTCGCCTTTTGCCTCTTGCACTCCAAAGCTTTCTGCCCCGTACTCATAGATGATGTCCCCCATCCTCTCCAACTTCTTCTCCACTGTGCCTCGAAGTTTCTCGACGGTCAAGGTAAGGTCAGTATTCACTGCTTCCCACAACTTCTTGTCACTGGCGCCAGGCCACTTCACATACGGTCTGTGCCCTGGTAGTCTCCTCTCGACTGCAGGTCTGGGAGGCTGGGTGAGTTCCACTCCTGTTGTTGGTTCCACCTCAGTTGTTACTTCGGTGCTTACATCCTCCATGACAGTGGTACTGATGCACTGCAAACTATGGTTTGCGTCCAGTTGCTGTGCTTCATTCAACTGATTTGATCACTTTCTGCGAAAGTGATCAATGCGAGGCCTCTGTCTCTCTTTACCCAAACACCCCTTCTTCCTCTGGTGGATCCTCAACCCATGGTGTGATGTAACTTTCCTCCAACCACAGACACATACCTGCATCTGTTTGTGGCCCGCTGTTGCAGCGGAACTTGTGACAGTTGCTGTCTCTTGTGCTGTGCTCTCATTACTCGTAGTCGTTTCCGGTCCAGTCGTTACCATGTTGTCAGCCGATGAGTCATCTTCCGCCCCCGCTCTCGCAGACTCTAGGGGTATTCTCGTATGTTGACTTTCTGTAGCTAAAGTGGGTGTTTCCAACATACTGTGAAGCATGGGAAACTACAGAAATGGGAAGCTACCCCATGACTGGGAAGCTACCCCATGACTGATATTGGCGGGAACTGGAACACGCTGTCGTACGCGTCGATACAGATAATCTCAAACATGCTCAATGGATGACATGTCTGGTGAGCATGCAGGCCATGGAAGAACAGGGACATTTTCAGCTTACAGGAATTGTGTACAGATCCTTGCAACATGGGGCCGTGCATTATCATGTTGAAACATGAGGTGACGTCAGCGGATGAATGGCACGAAAATGGGCCTCAGGATCTCGCCACAGTATCTCTGTACATTCAAATTGCCATCGATAAAATGATATCGTGTTCGTTGTCCGTAGCTTATGCCTACCCATACAATAACCCCACCGCCACCCCGGGACACTCTGTTCACAATGTTGACATCAGCAAACCGCTCGCCCACACGATGCCATACACGTGTTCTGCTGTGTGAGGTTGGTTGGACATACTGCCAAATTCTCTAAAACAACATTAGTGGTGGCTTATGGTAGAGAAATGAATACTCAATTCTCTGTCAACAGCTCTGGTGGACATTCCTGCAGTCAGCATTCCAATGGCACGCTCCCTCAACTTGACACATCTGACATTGTGTTGTGTGACAAAACTGCACATTTTGGAGTGGCCTTTTATTGTCCCCAGCACAAGGTGCACCTCTGTAATGATCATACTGTTTAATCAGCTTCTTTATATGCCACACCTGCCAGGCGGATGGATTATCTTGGCAAAGGAGAAATGCTCACTAACAGCGATGTAAAGAAATTTGTGCTAAAAATCAGAGCGACAACATGAGACCTTCTAAGACTAGACCATTCAGATCAAACCAACTTTGTTCTAAAACGCCTTAAGACGTCACGTCTCATCTTATGTGTCTGAACTGTGCTTTAGAAAGTAGCTTGATTTATCTTTCTTAATATAAGAATTGCATCTATTTCTCAATTGCCTGAAAAGCTGCCAATCAGCTACAGTCAGATTTTCTAGCTTTGGCGCAGGCCTGATTTCTCATCATAATGAGATCTAAAAGTTCTATGGAGAGCCAATGATTTTTAAAATGTTAATTGCAAGTTAGTTCGATTCGGCCAAAGATGGTGATAAATACTGACTTTGGTGCGGCCCAAAACGCATGCCGTAAATTCTGGGCTAAACTGTTCCTTCTCTCAGCCCGTGCATCCCGCCTCCATAGCTAGCCTCGTTGAGCCTCGTTGAGAGTGAAGTAACGGTTTACGCAACTGCACATGTAGATGCAGCAGGTCAACATCTATCTTATACTGCCACCTATTGGTCGAGCGAAATAGTGCTATTTCTGTTTGGGGAATTTGAAGCCTCGGAAACTATTTGGGATTGTACTGTATTTGGTAGTCTGTACAAGTAAAATATTACCACGACTATGCCTGCTCTAAGGCGTTCAAAGGGGGCGTGTTTGTCTTTCAGTGAGATAAAAATAGATTAGAAAAGTTTTAGACTAGATTCAGGGTCAGGCGTTTATTGGGATGAGTCTTGTCCTGAAGGCAGATCTGAGCGATTTCCACTAGATGGGCCTGCTGCAAAAGCAAAATTGGCAATATATCGTAAAAACTAATGAAAACAAAAATGTGTTTTTTGGTCTTAATTCAAGGTTAGGGTTAGGCATAAGGTTAGCAGTGTGGTTAAGGTTAGGGTCAGGTTTAAAATCAGATTTTATGACTTTGTGGCTGTGCCAGCTAGACTATCCTGCAGAGTTGCCTCCAGTACATGTGTCATTCCAATAAATGCCAACCTGCTGTGCCACTCGGGAGCCCCCAGTGAATCAGTCATATGTATATACAGTACCATCAAAAGTTTGGACACACCTACTCATTCAAGGGTTCTTCTTTATTTTTACTATATTCTACATTGTAGAATAATAGTGAAGACATCAAAACTATGAAATGACACATGGAATCATGTAGTAACCATTTTTTTTTTTTTACAAATCAAAATATATTTTATGTTTTAGATTCTTCAAAGTAGGCACCCTTTGCCTTGATGACAGCTTTGCACACTCTTGGCATTCTCTCAACCAACTTCATGAGGTTGTCACCTGGTATGCATTTCAATTAACAGGTGTGCCTTGTTAATTAACTAACCAGTTGTGTTGTGACAAGGTAGGGGTGGTATACAGAAGATAGCCCTATTTGGTAAAAGACCAAGTCCACATTATGGCAAGAACAGTTCAAATAAGCAAAAAGAAACAACAGTCCATCTGGAAAATTTCAAGAACTTTAAAAGTTTCTTCAAATGTAGTCGTATAAACCATCAACCGCCACAGGAAAGGAAGACCCAGAGTTACCTCTGCTGCAGAGGATAAGTTCATTGGAGTTACCAGCCTCAGAAATTTCAGCCCAAATAAATGCTTCACTGAGTTCAAGTAACAGACACATCTCAACATCAACTGTTCAGAGGAGATTGTATAGACCGGTGGAAATCTGTCCTTTGGTCTGATGAGTCCAAATTTGAGATTTTTGGTTACAACCGCCATGTCTTTGTGAGTCGCAGAGTAGGTGAATGGATGATCTCTGCATGTGTGGTTCCCACCGTGAAACATGGAGGAGTTGTGATGGTGTGGGGGTGCTTTGCTCGTGACACTGTCAGTGATTTATTTAGAATTCAAGGCACACTTAACCAGCATGGCTACCGCAGCATTCGGCAAGCGATACGCCATCCCATCTGGTTTGCGCTTAGAAGGAGAGTGATGGAGTGCTGCATCAGATGACCTGGCCCCCACAATCACCCTACCTCTACCCAATTGAGATGGTTTGGGATGAGTTGGACCACAGAGTGAAGGAAAAGCAGTCAACAAGTGCTCAGCATATGCTGGAACTCCTTCAAGACTGTTGGAAAAGCATTTCAGGTGAAGCTGGTTGAGAGAATGTGCAAAGCTGTCATCAAGGCAAAGGGTGGCTACTTTGAAGAATCTGTAATATAAAATATATTTTGATTTGTTTAACACTTTTTTGGTTACTACATGATTTCATAGTTTTGATGTCTTCACTATTATTCTACAATGTAGAAAATAGTAAAAATAAAGAAAAACCCTTGAATGAGTACAGTAGCAGTGTCCAAACTGTTGACTGGTACTGTATGCTGTAGCTATGAAAGTCATACTAAGTGTATGTTGTGAAGTAAGCTGTTAGTAGCCCATGTGCCTTACCCTAATAATTTGGTCCCTTTCCCCCTCAGAACTTAGTCTACTGTTCTGACTTTGTGGTGCACATGTAGCCTATAGCCTGTTTTAGAGTAATGTCATTGAATATTTGAAAATTGCAAGAGCTTTCTTTGTCTGCTGATATGCCCCCTTTATTTATCCTACGGTTCTGACTTGGTGTACAGGGAGAATACTGTAAGAACGACCCATGTTCTGAATTCTGTTGCTGTACATTTCAAAAGTGCTGAACAAATAGTTATATGGACTACATCCATCTTTGCTCGCTCATTAATGTCTTAATAGAAATTACGGATTGCCTCTTATGCGCTCATCATTCCCTTATGCCATAGTTTGTACATCTACATTTTTATAGGCTATTGCTTATATAGGTCTATCTCATCAGTATCTTATTCATCATTTTAGGCAATGTTGGAATGACTTGATTGTTTTGCTTACTTTGTGTATTATAATTAGCTCATGTGCTTTTCTTGACACGGAGGAGATACTATATAATGTTGTATTTAATTGAAATACTTTAGAATCTCATTCATTCGTATGGAGGACTGCCTCTCAATGGCCATTACATAGCAGCAATCCAGGGTTTATATTTTTTACAGTCTGGTATACGTCATTGGTCATGACCCACACTTTATGATAAGCTGCCTTACAGGGTAAGGAAACAATGCAAAATTTAATTTTGTAATTTGGGTGAACTATCCCTTAAGGGTTGTTTATTTAAGCCTTTAGCCAGCGAACTTACTCCGGTTGTCAAAAATAAAAATATCCGGTTGACCTTTAAAATGAGCAGCTTTCCTCTTGCGAACTTCACGAGCTAAATGGGTGGTTCGCACATTGAACAGGATTTTCAGTAACATTAGCTAAAGGAACACAGACAATTCGGAAAGGAACGTTGAAACATATTTGTTGGTCTGTCTAAGAGCGACATTGGCAATGTTTTCCTTGTCAACAACAGTCCAACCACAGGTAAGAAAGTAGCTAGCGTTAATGTGATAGAGTAACTAGCTAACGTTAGCCATTGACATTGAGTGTTTACCAGTTAGCTAGCCATAGTTGTGGAAAGCTAACCTTATCTCTGTCAAATCTGTCAGTCCTTCACATGAGATAGTTATTGAGCAGTTTGTAAGGGATATGTTGTCAATTTCACCAGGGTTTTAAAATATACTTTCACCGGCAAACGTTAGCTAGCCTATGCTAATGTGTCTGCCGATGCAGCAAAGCAGAAATGCTAGAAACTTAGCCAGCCAGGTACTGCCTCTTCCTGGGTAATAGAAACAATCTAGCTAGCACAGCTAGAAGTCAAAGTTGGCTATACAAGCCAAGAGTTGCATACTTCTGCTGACCAGAAGCAACTCTTGTGAATGTATCAAGTTTATGCTATTATCGTAATACCAGGTGGATAGCTTGTTACATTGAGGTCAGTGGTCTGCAGAATAGTATCACGAGGGTCTTATTTTGGTGCTGCTATTAATCTCTCGGACAGATGAAACGGCGAGAATCTGTCAACGCTCACGACGTATAATTGTGTAATTATGAGCAGTAGTAGTTTGTGGTTTTCTTCCATTATTTGGACGAATCAGGATTTGGCAAAGGCGGTGCTTAAACGAGTGCGGTGGTTTCCAAGCCCTTGTGCAGACGATAAACGGTTTCCACTAGATTCTACAGCCACAAAGTCCCAAGTGGCCAAGAAGTTGACATATGACGCCTCCTTGCGGCCATGTCGTAAGACCACCACATAATCAATTATTTCGACCACAAGCTGAGAGGCTACCCCATGCTGCGTGATAACGGTTCCTAAAACTAGTTGATTCATCACCACAGTCAATTTATGTGCTGTATTTGGTTGCTCTAACAAGGCAGAAAAGACAACGGGAAAATACAACGAGATAAGACTCAAGAACTGTCAGAAAAGCGAAGAAACCTTTTTGCCCGTCAAGACCTGAACCAACTGGTAAGTCCGATTTCGAGTTCCGCTGCTAACAAGGTGTTCGCAACAAGACTAAGTCAGTTAGCTAGCTAGATAGCTTGTAGTCTGTCTCTTACATAGGCAGCGCGTGAGTTTCAAGTTTTTGGGAACCCCCTCCCCATAAAAATTCACCTTTGTAACAAAGGATTGATTGCATGCATTTATCATTGCATTTGCAGTCTAATGTAAGCCTACTATTCCTAATGTGATGAGTAGATTGGATAGTCATAATTTAGGCTATTAATGAGCGCGTAGGCCTATAGGCTATATCAGGAGTTTCTTTCCATTGCACGGGAAAAATGTGTCTTTTGAAAAACATTAAATGCAATTCCACTACACTTTGACTGGAAACATTAGCAGAATCTTTTTTTAATACGACGGTAGCATAGGCTGTCAACGGATAAATAAAAACGACCTTGTCTTGAATGCAACCATGTAATCTAGGCCTTTGAAAAGGGGTCATGGCTAAAAGGGATCCAGCAAATGAACTTCAAAACATATATATTTTTATGGCATTTTAGCTTACCCTTTTCCTAACCTTAACATAATTCTCCTAACCTGCAATGTTAATTCTCCTAACCTACTATGAAAAGTTAAATTTGACATTCATTTTACAAAAGCTGGATCCCTTCTAGCCATGACCATGAAAAAGGTGAGACACAAATTGTACAATATGACTACCATATACAGTCGTGGCCAAAAGTTGAGAATGACACAAATATGAATTGCCACAAAGTTTGCTGCTTCAGTGTCTTTAGATATTTTTGTCAGATGTTACTATGGAATACTGAAGTATAATTACAAGCATTTCATAAGTGTCAAAGGCTTTTATTGACAATGACATGAAGTTGATGCAAAGAGTCAATATTTGCAGTGTTGACCCTTCTTTTTCATGCCGTCAATTAACTTCTGGGCCAAATCCTGACTGATGGCAGCCCATTCTTGCATAATCAATGCTTGGAGTTTGTCCGAATTTGTGGGGTTTTGTTTGTCCACCCGCCTCTTGAGGATTGACCACAAGTTCTCAATGGGATTAAGGTCTGGGGAGTTTCTTGGCCATGGACCCAAAATAGCGATGTTTTGTTCCCCGAGCCACTTAGTTATCACTTTTGCCTTATGGCAAGGTGCTCCATCATGCTGGAAAATGCATTGTTTGTCACCAAACTGTTCCTGGATGGTTGGGAGAAGTTGCTCTCGGAGGATGTGTTGGTACCATTCTTTATTCATGTCTGTGTTCTTAGGCAAAATTGTGAGTGAGCCCACTCCCTTGGCTCAGAAGCAACCCCACACATGAATGGTCTCAGGATGCTTTACTGTTGGCATGACACAGGACTGATGGTAGCGCTCACCTTGTCTTCTCCGGACAAGCTTTTTTCCAGATGCCCCAAACAATCAGAAAGGGGATTCATCAGAGAAAATTACTTTACCCCAGTCCTCAGCAGTCCAATCCCTGTACCTTTTGCAGAGTATCTGTCTGTCCCTGATGTTTTTCCCGGAGAGAAGTGGCTTCTTTGCTGCCCTTCTTGACACCAGGCCATCCTCCAAAAGTCTTCGCCTCACTGTGCGTGCAGATGCACTCACACCTGCCTGCTGCCATTCTTGAGCAAGCTCTGTACTGGTGGTGCCCTGATCCCGCAGCTGAATCAACTTTAGGAGACGGTCCTGGCGCTTGCTGGACTTTCTTGGGCGCCCTGATGCCTTCTTCACAACAATTGAACCGCTCTCCTTGAAGTTCGCAATGATGACGGCACGTGTTTCCTTCCAGGTAACCATGGTTGACAGAGGAAGAACAATGATTCCAAGCACAACCTTCCTTTTGAAGCTTCCAGTCTGTTATTCAAACTCAATCAGCATGACAGAGTGATCTCCAGCCTTGTCCTCGTCAACACTCACACCTGTGTTAACGAGAGAATCACTGACATGTCAGCTGGTCCTTTTATGGCAGGGCTGGAATGCAGTAGAAATGTTTTTGGGGAATTCAGTTAATTTGCATGGCAAAGAAGGATAATTAATCATATGATCACTCTTCATAACATTCTGGAGTATATGCAAATTGCCATCATACAAACTGAGGTAGCAGACTTTGAAAGTTAATATTTGTGTAATTCTCAAAACATTCTCAAAAAGAAGTGATAGTCTAACATCAGGTGTGCTTTTTATTTGTTTTACTGTAGGTTCACCAGCTGATCTCTATCAAGACACCCATGTTGACTGGATTCATCTATGAAGATGAGCAATGCTGCAGCATCAGTTTCTCCTTTACTAATTTGTCCTTTTCCAGATATGAAAGGAGACATCCCTCAGTTACAGTGCATTTGGAAAGTATTCAGACCCCATTACTTTTTCCACATTTTGTTACATTACAGCCTTATACTAAAATGGATTTTAAAAAAGAATCCTCATCAATACCCCATAATGACAAAGCCAAAAACAGGTTTAGAAAGCTTTGCAAATTTTATTTTAAATAAATAAATATATATATAAAATTATTCAGAGCCTTTGCTATGAGACTTGAAATTGAGCTCAGGTGCATCCTGTTGCCATTGATCATCCTTGAGATGTTTCTACAACTTGAGTCGAGCTGTGGTAAATTCAATTGATTGGACATGATTTGGAAAGGCACACTCCTGTCTGTATAAGGTCTCCCAGTTGACAGTGCATGTCAGAGCAAAAACCAAGCCATGAGGTCGAAGGAATTATCTGTAGAGCTCCGAGACAGGATTGTGTCGAGGCACAGGTCTGGGGAAAGATACCAAAAATTGTCTGCAGCATTGAACAGTGGCCTCCATCATTCTTAAATGGAAGAAGTTTGGAACCACAGACTTTTCCTAGAGCTGGGCCCCCCAGCCAAACTGGGCAATCGGGGAAGAAGGGCCTTGGTCAGGGAGATGACCCAAGAACCCGATGGTCACTGACAGCTCCAGAGTCTTCCGTGGAGATGGGAGAACCTTCTAGTAGGACAATCATCTTTGCAGCACTCTCATCTTTGCAGCCAGACGGAAGCCACTCCTCAGTAAAAGGCACATGACAGCCTGCTTGGTTTTGCCAAAAAAGCACCTAAAGGACTGACCATGAGAAACAAAATGCTCTTGTCTGATCAAACCAAGAATGAACTCTTTGGCCTGAATGCCAAGCATCACATCTGGAGTTAACATGGCACCATCTCTACGGTGAAGCATGGTGGTGACAGCATCATGCTGTGGGGCTGTTTTTCAGTGACGGACTGGGAGACTAGTCAGGATCGAGGGAAAGATGAATGGAGCAAAGTACAGAGAGATCCTTGATGAACACCTGCTCCATAGCGCTCAGGACATTGGGCTGGGGTATTGTTCACCTTCCAACAGGACAATGACCCTAAGCACACAGCCAGGACAACGACCCTAAGCACACAGCCAAGACAACGCAGTAGTGGCTTCGGGACAAGTCTCTGAATGTCCTTGAGTGGCCCAGCCAGAGCTCAGACTTGAACCCAATCTAACATCTCTGGAGAGACCTGAAAATAGCTGTGAAGCAAATGCTCCCCATCCAACCTGACAGCTTGAGGATCTGCAGAAAAGAATGGGAGAAATTCATTGTAGAAACAATGCCACAGATCTCTGTAAAGTTTTGAGGGAGTGTGCAATTGGCATGCTGACAGCAGGAATGTCCACCAGAGCTGTAACTAGAGAACTGTATGTTAATTTCTCTACCAGAAGCCACCTCCAATGTTGTTTTAGAGAATTTGGCAGTACATCCACCCGACCTCACAACCTCAGACCACGTGTAACAACGTCAGCCCAGGACCTCCAAATCCGGCTTCTTCACCTGTTGGATCGTCTTAGACCAGCCACCTGGACAGCTGATGTAACTGGGTTTGCGCAACTGAAGAATGTCTGCACAAACTGTCAAAAGCCGTCTCAGGGAAGCACAAATACATGCTCGTCATCCTCACCAGGGTCTTGACCTGACTGCAGTTTGGCGTTATAACTGACTTTAGTGGGCAAATGCTGACCTTCGATGGCCACTGGCACGCTAGAGGAGTGTGCTTTTCATGGATGAATCCGTGTTTCAACTGTACCGGGCAGATGGCAGACAGCGTGTATGGTGTCGTGTGGGCAGAGGTTTGTTGATGTCACCATTATGTTATTATGGCATAAACTACAGACAATGAACACACTTGCATTTTATCAATGGGAATTAGAAGGCACAGAGATACCGTTACGAGATCCTGAGGCCCATTGTCGTGCCATTCATCTGCTGCCATCACCTCATGTTTCAGCATAATGCATGGCCCCATGTCGCAAGGAATTTTACACAATTCCTGGAAGCTGAAAATGTCCCAGTTCTTCCATGACCTGCATACTCACCAGACATGTCACCCATTAAGCAAGTGTGGGGTGCTCTGGATCGACATGTACGACAGCGTGTTCCAGTTCCCGCCAATATCCAGCAACTTCGCACAGCAATTGAAGAGTGGGACAACATTCCACAATCAACAGCCTGATCAACTCTATGCGAGGCAAATGGTCACACCAGATACTGACTGGTTTTCTTATCCACACCCATACATTTATTTTCTGTGACCAACAGCTGCATATCTGTATTCCCAGTCATGTGAAATCCATAGATTAGGGCCTAATGAATTTATTTCAATTGACCGATTTCCTTATGAACTTTAACTTAGTAAAATCTTTGAAATTGTTGCATTCATTTTTGTAAAGTGTAAATGCAATTGTGTTTTGGCCACGATTTAAAAATAGCTATTTTTATTAACTGGTAATTGAAGGGCACATCCTATTCTCTATTCAAATGCATAGGCAACGGAAGACAGGCTTCATCAGCACGACGCACCACTTTGCAATGAGCTGGAGGCAGTGTGCATTTTGAAAACATATAGCTACTTAATTGTTTGAAACCTGAACGTTTTACTACATATGAGGCATGTTTTACCTTGCTTCAAAGTAGCCTAGGCAAAATCCGACCATATCCGGGAAGGCAATTATTTTATAAAGATTCCCATATGCCATTGAAACCACTAGGCTATTTCTCTCATGTTCTATTGGTTTTCAACGTGCATTGTCCTGTAGCCAAATGCACACTTGCATGTACCATACTGCCTTGTGTGCGTTGCTGCGCTAATAATGTTAAATAGTTGATCAACATTTTAAGCTTAAACGTTCTGAGCTGTTACGTCAGATTCTTTGCTTAAAAATTATGTACCTTGGCCTACTGGTTGTATGAATTTGGGATCTATCCTCTCACAGCTGTCCCAGAGTCTGTCTGGGCTATTTCTTTCTCGACAAGCTGACTGATTGACATAGGCGCCGCGTCCATAAGGCTAGGGGAAGCTTTCCCTAAGTAAATTGCCAAACTGATATAGCCTAATTTAGCCTACAGTACTCCTGTCTATGCATAAATAAATAGAATAGGCTACTAAAGCATGATTTGGGCACAGGGGATCATTAGCTTCCCCTAGCCTTAAACAAAAGTAAGTTGTGGATTGTTTTAAATCACATTGCCTACAGTCCTGAAGGAAATGCAGCGCTCGCAGCAAATACCAAATAGATCATTGTTGAGTTGCGACTCTCCGTGAAAAGTAGAGGCCCAGCCAGCCAGGCATATCGCAATATTTAAAAATAAAGCCATTTGCTTTCCAAACAATGTTATTGCTGTAAAGTGAAGACCATTTGAAAATATGAATCTGTTTTTTAGCTATCAAAATTCTCAACTTAATTGCGCGAACAGTAGGCCTATTTTTATTGGCACCAGCGAAGAGCATCAGCCATAGCCCCGGTGAGTGCGCACTGCGCATGTTCACTCTATCATTGTTAGGTCAGTGCCACTTAAGTTTGTTTTTGGACAATATTTTCCTCCTCCATTTCTCGTAGGCCTATTATATGATCTGTTTGTCAGTGTCAGTAGATTAGGCTACCCTGTAAATTGTCATATTAAAAAAAGATTCTGCTAATGTCTACCAGTCATATACAGTTTAGTAGAATTGCTTGAAATGTGTTTTTCCTGTGCAAAGAAAGAAGAAACGTATGTTATAGCCCAGGGCTATACGCGCTCAGTCATTCATTGATAGGTATTTTTTTGCAAACAGTGAATGAGTTATATTATTAGCCTGGCTAAATGCAGTGGTTAATTTGAGGCAGATCCAGCCGGAACAGGACTGTTTCGTTCCGGAAACTATTTGGCCAGATCTGGTACCTCTACATGAGAGAAGAAAAGTAATTGTTTTAAATGTAAACATTTTAATAAAAAGCAATCAGAGCTCATTCGAGTTGCCTTCTCATACATGTTCCTGCCCTCTGAAAAAAACGTAATGTGAACCTAGATTTTCAGCACGCGCCTGATATTCTAACAATTCGTTTTGGACCGGCCCGGGTTTATGGTTTACGCAACATATAGCTTGTTTGAGACCAACGCATGGCTGTGGTGAGAGAGCGAGAGAAGCGCGCAGAACTAGTATGACATTTATGTTCTATGATCTCTCTGCTAGAGTTGACCCTGCAACTCATCTCTCCAGCGTTGTACATCATTTATTTCCTTGTATAATCATAGCCGCTGGAGGAGCTGCAGCACCCCTTATTTAATTTAAATACATTTTCCAAAGTTATAGAATTACTACTCTGTTCTGAATTATTTCATTTATTTCTGAATACTCCACTAGGAGTATGCCTATAATTTAGCCACAGAGGACCAATGGCTTCTTTAAAAAAAATAGCCAGTAGGCCTCCCGAGTGGTGCAGTGCTTGAGGCTTCACTACAGACCCATGTTCAATCCCAGGCTGTGTCACACCTGGCCGTGACCGGGAGACCCATGAAACAAAGTGCACAATTGGCCCAGCACTGCCGGGATTTCCTTGTTCCTGGTGCGGCTGAATTTTGGGTTAAGCGAGCAGTGTCAAGAAGCAGTGCAGCTGGTAGGGTCATATTTCGGAGGACGCATGGCTCTCGACCTTCCCCTCTCCCGAGTCTGTAGGGGAGTTGCAGCGATGGGATAAGATTGTAACTACAAATTGGGGAGAAAAGGGGGTAATGTACAAAAAAATAGCCTCACTGTGGATTGTGTTTATGTATCCCAATTCACAAGGCATATAGCTCGGCAAATCTGTCAGTGAGCAGCATGCAGCCGGAACAAGCTTTTCGCAATATTTCAAATACAATTGCGGGAAAACACAGGTTGGAAAGCAAATGGCTCCTTAAAAGAATACTCAAATCTGACTGTAGGCTACCGAAATATTTGATCAACATCCAAATAAGCCTATTGGGTGAAAAATAAATAATTAATACAAGTAAAACAAGCTGCGCATCATTGGGTGAGTGAAAGCTTTTCTAGCACAATTTCTTCCTCATATTGTGTGTCTCCACACACCTAGGCTGGTGATGGTAGTTTGTATTGATTTCAGATGATCAGTTTCAGTGTCATTTGTGAGGTATTAGTCTCCAGTCATAAAATGACTATGAACACATTTCATGCAATTCTAAAAGGCCAAATTCTTCCCGGACCCAATAATTTTTTATTTTATTTTATTTTACCGTTATTTTACCAGGTAAGTTGACTGAGAACACGTTCTCATTTGCAGCAACGACCTGGGGAATAGTTACAGGGGAGAGGAGGGGGATGAATGAGCCAATTGTAAACTGGGGATTATTAGGTGACCGTGATGGTTGAGGGCCAGATTGGGAATTTAGCCAGGACACCGGGGTTAACACCCCTACTCTTACGATAAGTGCCATGGGATCTTTAATGACCTCAGAGAGTCAGGACACCCATTTAACGTCCCATCCGAAAGACGGCACCCTACACAGAGCAGTGTCCCCAATCACTGCCCTGGGGCATTGGGATCTTTGTTTAGACCAGAGGAAAGAGTGCCTCCTACTGGCCCTCCAACACCACTTCCAGCAGCACCTGGTCTCCCATCCAGGGACTGACCAGGACCAACCCTGCTTAGCTTCAGAAGCAAGCCAGCAGTGGTATGCAGGGTGGTATGCTGCTGGCATACCACCCAACAAATAATACCACCCAACCACACAACAAATAATCCCCCATGTGTCCAACTTCTCTAAGTGCCTCTAGGCCTACTTTTTGTTTCAGCATCTCCTGATTTACAATTTTAAGCATTGCCTAAATTATGACGGTCCAATCTACTCATCACATTACAAATAGTAAGCTATTTTGCATAAGTCTGCAAATGCAATGATGCATTAAATGCTTCATTATAAAAGTTAATTTTTATGGTGAAAATTTGCTTCCCCAAACTTAACACATGCACCGCCACCTATGCATAGGCTAGTGATTTTGCTGTTCGTTACTCGTCTTGTTGGCTTAGGAAAAGTAAATTTGGACAGTTAGGTTGTGTCTACACTTGATACTTACATGATACTTACATGCGACTTCTGCTATCAGAATCGAAGATTGCATTGAAAAGACTGGTCTAGACGCACAAAAGTCGCTTTATGGTCTGATTGTGTTCAGATCTGGCTGACCACTTCAGGAGGTGGTCAGGGATGCAATGTGTGCCGATCTCTCCTCACTGGAAGCAATCAGGCTACCAAAAGTGCACACAAGTGTGCTAAACTCCTTTTCATTATAACATTGGAGGAAATGCATTCCTAGCATGTGAGGAATGTTTGCTGGACCAGCTAGCTAATATTAGGTTTCTTTGGGGGGGGGCTAGTTATGCTAAACTTTTGCAAGCCCTTTTGACATTACTGTATCTAGCTAGCATAAAAGCAGTAAGCTACTGTCATCAGTTATGTTTATAATATGTTATCTATTCCACTGTAGAATGCATACTGGCATTTGAATATAGCACAGGAAAAGCCAATCCGGACAGTGTTTACACGGTAGACACATTTAAATGTAGGTGTAGACGCATGACGCCTTCGGAATTCCATGATTAGAATATTAAAGCTGCATGAACTGTCAAGTCTAGACAAGGCCTCATTCTAACATCTTCACAGTGCACAGTAAGGACACGCATTAAAGCATCCTAGACTTGCATGTTCGGTTAAGATTAATTACCATAAACTAAATGTGATTTGTCATTATGAGCACCGTGGGTGGACGTTATGTTCTTATTTTTCAGAGTAAATAACTCGCGGACACTAGTTTAATTCTTCCCAAAGGGTCGTTACAGCTGTAATTTAGGCAACGATTTCACACAAGCACTGATATTTAACCCTTTCTCCTACGCTGAGTCTCTTCCTCCACATCTGAACAGCCAAAGCATCCCTGTTGCTAGACAGAACCTTAGTGATATCGGTTCTTCCTCACTTCATCTGACCTGACCTCTACCCCAAAGTGCTCACTCCTCCCCAACTCAAGGCTTTCATGGTTATTGATACCAGACTCCCAGAGGATCCCTGATGACTAACTATAACATATCCTGAGAATGTAAATGTTATACATTACCCTCTCTCCTTATCAATGCCTGCCACATGTAATCGCTTCCCTGCACTCAACACATTCCAAGCTTAGTTGCACCCACTATATACCTTCCTATAACCCTTAACTTCTGTTGTAGACCCTCAACCTTATCACTCCATCCGTGACATGAATAAGTAACATTTCATATTCTCAGAACCCAACAATGTCCTAATCAGGTTACACACCCAATGCATATGGGTCCGGTAAATTTAAAATGCAGCTGGTCAAATGTCCAGCACATTTTTATAACGGAAACCCTGGCAGCCAGCAATACACTCTTATCCCCTGTGGACCCGTTCGTACATAAAGGCTCCAAAGGCATCAATTTCCTCAGCTTGATTTAATGGTGAGAAGGCGGGGCGAAAAACGCATACTTTCTTTATGAAACCCATTTTTTTGTTCACCATCACGCTAGTGGCTAATCCTAATGTTGCACTCCACATTGACGGGTAAACAGACGGCTGCAACCCGATTGGCTGAAAGTGATTGTGCAACATCTGGGACTAGCATTCCTAGGTATTAGCCACTCTCTAGCATGGTGGTTTCATAAAGAATGTATGTATACCCCCCCCCGTTTTAATTTTCACTTTCTCGACATTAAATCGGGTTAAGAAGGAAATCGTCACCTGTGCAGTCTGAATGGAGAATGTTTTATATACGAACTGGTACACAGGGACTGCCGGTCTTTGGCCTATTGTATTGGGTTGCACAAAAAGCCTGTGGGAAGCCAGAAGTGAAATAAAATTTGATTGAAACTTACTGTGCCGGTGGGTCATTTTTAAAATGGTGAATTTGAGATCGTATCTGAAGGAACATGTGTTTCCAAACCAGGGTCTTTTTTTAGACCCACTTCCTCTGCTTACACAAAAGTCCAGCACGTCACGCACCATATGTGGACAGAATGAATAACTTGTGGGGGACTTTTATTTTGACAAGGTTAGCAGAGTAAGTGGGTCTACAACAGACCTGTTTGGGAAGTCTTTTAATGACCATCTAAAAGGTATTGTTAACAGGGCTAATTTGAGACTAACCGGGTAGACTCAGCAATATGACGTAGATGCAGAAAGTGGGTTAATTTCCACAACGAAGAGCGTTAAAGTGGGAGGCTCAACTTTTCCACTGTTTTGGTCCTGTGGCTACCACGCTGTGAACAGCATGAAATCACAGGTACGTCTCCTGCGGGTGTGCCTTTGAGCAATGCATTTACCCCTACATAGGGCTGCGCATAATTGTCCCAGGTTTGGCCGCGGTAGGTCGTCATTGTAAATAAGAATTTGTTCTTAACTGACTTGCCTAGTTAAAAGGTCAAATTAAACAGCTCCAGGGATGCTGACTTGGCTCACAATTTAACATGTAATTCAATACACTCGAAAGGCAGAGATACTAAATAAGAAATTAAGCTTTATTGACGTTTAAAAACCACCTGTAATGAAGTTTGACATTTTATTGCAGTAAACTTACAATTTACACATTCTGAAAACTCATTCATGTTACCTTCAGTGGTTTCACAGACCTTGTTCTGGATTAATCAGAAATTCCCCTCAACCTAGACAATCACGGCCCTACCAGAACTGCTGACATGGGTCATTTAGGATTTGAAAGATGGTCCCAAGCTACAAAGCTGTATGAGGAAAAGACCAAATTAAAAACAAATGCATTGTTCTACTAAAATTAGGCCTACTTGATTAAAACTCGTGACAAGAATTAGCCTGATTCAGAACATGGCAGATCGCACTACCCAAATGTCTCTTTTGGTACAGCATTATTGCAATATGAAGGGAACTCTCTCGCTCCAACCAAGGTGCATGAATTGAGGAGCGAACTAAAGTAAATGAATACAGCTAGAAGCAAAAAAATATAGTAAAAAGGATGAATAAACAAATGTAAAATGCACAATATGGGAAAGATACAATATCTCAATAGATATCCTCTAGGCTATACAGTGGCAAGAAAGTATGTGAACCATTTGGAATTACCTGGATTTCTGCATAAATTGGTCATAAAATTTGATCTATTCTTAATTTCTTCAAGACGAACACTGTGTGCTTAAACTAACACATAAAATATTGTATTTAATATAGACAAGAAAAATACATCATTTAAATATTCAGTGTAGGTTGGAAAAAGTATGTGAACCCCCTAGGCTAAAGACTTCAAAAGCTAATTGGAGTCAGGCATCAGCTAAACTGGAGGCCAATCAATGAGACGAGATTGGAGATGGTTAGTGCTGCCCTGCCCTAATAAAAAAAAAAACTCACAATTGGAGTTTTGCTATTCACAAGAAGAATTGACTGATGTGAACCATGGCTTGAACAAGAGCTCTCAAAAGATTTAAGATGAAGAATTGTTGACTTGCATAAAGCTGTAATGGGTTACAAAAGTATCTCTAAAAGCCTTGATGTTCATCAGTCCAAGGTAAGACAAATTGTCTAAATGAAGTTCAGCACTGTTACTACTCTCCCTAGGAGTGGCAGTCCTGCAAAGATGACTGCAAGAGCACAGTGCAGAATACTCAGAGGTTAAGAATCCTAGTGTCAGCTAAATACTTACAGAAATCGCTGGAACATGCTAACAACTCTGCCGAGTCTACAATCCGTGAAACACTAAACTAAAATGGTGTTCATGGGTGGATACCGTGGAAGAAGCCACTGCTGTCCAAAAAAACAACATTGCAACATGTCTGAAGTTAGCAAAAGAGCACTTGGATGTTCCATAGCGCTACTGGCAAAATATTCAGTGAACAGATTAAACTAAAGTTGAGTTGTTTGGAAGGAACATAACACTGTGGAGAAAACAAGGCACAGCACACCAACATCAAACCTCATCCCAACTGTAAAGTATGGTGGAGGGAGCATCATGGTTTGGAGCTGCTTTGCTGCCTCAGGGCCTGGACAGCTTGCTATCATTGACGGGAAAATGTATTCCCAAGTTTAAGACATTTTGACGGAGAATGTAAGGCTGTCTGTCCGCCAATTGAAGCTCAACAGAAGTTTGGCAATGCAACAGGACAACGACCCAAAACAAGTAAATCAACAGAATTGTTTAAACAGAAAATACACCCTGACCTCAACCCGATTGAGATGCTGTGCCATGACCTCGAGTGGTTCACACCCAAGAATATTGCTGAACTGAAACAGTTTTGTAAAGAAGAATGGTCCAAAATTGCTCCTGACCGTTGTGCAGGTCTGATCCGCAACTACAGAAATGTTTGGTCGAGGTTATTGCTGCCAAAGGAGTCAACCAGTTATTAAATCCAAGGGTTCATATACTTTTTCCACCCTGCACTATGAATGTTTACATGGTGTGAAAATAAAGACATGAAAAATTATTGTTTTTTATTAGTTTTAAGCAGTCTATTGTTATGACTTGGATGAAGATCAGATCACATTATGACCAATTTATGCAGAAATCCAGGTAATTCCAAAGGGTTCACATACTTTCTTGCCACTGTATAATGCAGTCGGTCAGTGGCAGAGTTTAAATTGACAGGTGGATACATAAAGGAATGCATTTATACTGGAATTTCAATGGTCAAGACTTCATGATATAGCCCAATACATGTAGCCTACATAAACGTGTATAACATTAGTCCAGGGTCTGTGAAACCAAGCCATCCACAACTATAACATTTTTGTAAACAACCAGATTTTTCATGACAATGAACACATTACAATGTCACCAAAGAATTATTGAAAACATTGACAAATCTAAAAATCTCTCACAAGCTGTCCTGTTTGAAATGTTACTCCACTGGTTATGTCAAAGTAGGCCTAGTGATCAGGACTGACAGTCAACAAAAAAACAACATAAGTCTAAATCATAAAAAGATCTGAGGAGTAACGTTGATAAGCAAACTACAAGGATTCTATTGGTGAACAAAACCCTCAAGTAGTGAAACTGTACATTTTTAATGTAGAAATTTAAAATGTTGGGTTCAAATCAAATGTATTTGTCACACGCTTCGTAAACAACAGGCGTAGACTAACAGTGAAATGCTTACTTATGGGCCCTTCCCAACAATGCAGAGAAAGAATTGGAAGTTGCATGGTCCAGGTCAACAATAAGGCTAACCATTTTAACCCCATAAAGGTGAAGAATGCAATCAGACAAGTGAAAGAGTGCATTATCTATTTTCATAACTGAGATCACCCCATATAAAACTGCATTATCAGATGGTCTCATATCAGCAATTATACTGGACCCCCCCCCCCCCCAAAACAGGGCAGCTATGAAGTGGGGAGTACTTGCTCTGGTCGGGCTGTCGCCAGACATCCTGCTTATGGCCCCGAGAAAGCTACTGCGGTCACTGGAGGTAACTGGCTTCTTGGTGTCTTCTGTATATTTATCCGCTTTCACTTTCCTCCATTCCCCTTTCTGGTTTCACTTTCCTCAGTTCACCTTTTTACATATCAATGTCCTCTTCGACTGGAGGAAATCCTGCCTCGCTTATTTCGTTGAAGTTGCAGGACCGTTTGACTGGAGGTTCACTGTTGGCCTTCTCTTGCTCTGCCTTGATCTTCTCTTTTTTTGCTGCATTAGAGGGACGGCCTCTTTTCCGTTGGGAACCATCATAGATGGGGGGTTTGGGATTGGGGGGTTTGAGATTGGGATTGGGGGGTTTCCGCAAGTGAGCACCCCTGTTGTTCTTAGTCTTGCATGGGCGGCCTCTTCTTCTAGGCTCACTGACTGGTGGGTCATTGCGGGGATAGATGCGTGGCCTTCCAAGTGGCTTCAACACTCTTGGTTGACTTTCCAGTTTCTTTCTCTCCTCTTCCTCCTCGGGTGTTAGGATCTTCTTTGGCCTACCCCTTTTTGATTTAACTTTAATGGGCCGGCCACACTTCTTAGGGGAGGGGTCAACCACTTTAAGGGGTTGGCCTTGCGACGGCTTGCCTATAACCTTCAGCATCTTGGGTTTTGTGAACACTGATCCTTTGGCCCTTCCCCTCTTAGGTGTTATGCGGCTAGCACCTAACTTGGAGATTGATCCTTTTTGCTGACCTTTTTTAGGTGTTGTGGTGCTACTATTAGACAAGGCTACACTGGGACTACCTCTTCCCTTCTTAGTGACTGATCTTTTGGGCCTACCCTGTTCCATCTTAGGTGTTGTGGAGCTACCGTTGGATAAGGCTTGATCTGATTCAGAGACGAGTCGGTTTTTGGGGGGCCTACCCCTGCTTCTCTTAGGGGTTGAGTGGCTACCATTAGACAAAGCTTCATCTGACTTCTCTTCGCTGCCAGCCACATCCACCTGCACTTCCACAGACCTGGTTGCCTCTTCTTCCACCTCCATTTTAATCACCTTTCCTTCCATTCTCTCAACCTGGCTCTTTTCAGATGGACCTGTGATCTTCAGGGGCGTAAAATACATTCACATGGTTACTTAAAATAAATATTCTTCATGGCTCCCTCCATTGCTTTGAATACCTAAATTCAACCGGTTGTATAATTAAGAGAAACAAAATGGTCAAGAATCGATCATGTGAGCAGGAAAATGTTACCCTAAATGTGTAATTTTGTTTAGGCCCATTTTGTGTTCCACCGCCAGACAGAATTACTCCGTTTTATCGAGGGGAGCTAGTCAGGCATTTCAAATTATGCTGAATTTAGTGGCATGCAATGGCAATTTGTTATTGTATTATAACGTTTCCAGACCAGAACCACGTTACCCTGATGAGACGTGGGCCAAATTGGCTTCAATAAAAACCGTTAGCGAAAAGAAAAGCCTACTTACTGCAACCACCCAACGAAAATAAATTTGTCGAGATCAATGTAAAAGACACCAGTTACATGTAATGGGCAAGGACTGCAGTGACGCTAATAAACAATTTTGATCTTAGTTATGACAATTTAACCGTTTTTTAAATGGCTTCAAATGCGTTTGCATGGCACACGTGTTGGTATTTGTCCACTTTGTGTAATCCCACACAATGACAATTTTTCCACAAGCAACAACAGCATGATGAGAAAATGATTATGGCAGAAGACAGGTTCTTATAACGCACGTTTCTCTTCAGTTAGCTATCTAGCGGTACTGATATTAGCTAGCTACCAAGACGTTAGTCTAATAACTACATTTTAACCCACATTACCCAGCAAGCTCGTTCATAACGTTACTAACTAGCCACAACAGTGCCGACAAAATTTTAGGCTAAACAAAGAAAAGCATACACGGCAATGACGCAAACTGAGTTGGGTAATCAATTATTCTAGCTAGCTAGCTAACTAGCTAGAGACACATGTTAGCCTTATTACTAGTTGACGTCTAGTTGAATAAAAATACACGTTATTCATGCATTACCTTGGGGGAAAACCTTATTTTCACCAGGCGATGGTTTCTATGTCGTTGTTTGTAGCTTCCCCGTCTGAGAATAATAAGTAACAAATCTTTATCAGCGTCTCGTCAGCAACAATAATAAAAAATAATAAAAGAAGTACTTTCCGGTCACAGAATTTCGAAATCTTTCAAAATAAAGGTCCCCCACGTAATAGTACACTATTTATTTTATTTATTTAACCTTTATTTAACCAGGTAGGCAAATTGAGAACACGTTCTCATTTACAATTGCGACCTGGCCAAGATAAAGCAAAGCAGTTCGGCACATACAACAACACATAGTTACACATGGAGTAAAACAAACATATAGTCAATAATACAGTGAAAATAAGTCTATATACAATGTGAGCAAGTGAGGTGAGATAAGGGAGTTGAAGGCAAACAAATATATGTATAAATAAATAAAAATATAAAAAAGGCCATGGTGGCGAAGTAAATACAACACAGCAAGTAAAATAAAAACTAAAAACACTGGAATGGTTGGTTTGCAGTGGAAGAAAGCACAAAGTAGAGACAGAAATAATGGGGTGCAAAGGAGCAAAATAAATAAATAAATACAGTAGGTAAAGAGGTAGTTGTTTGGGCTAAATTATAGATGGGCTATGTACAGGTGCAGTAATCTATGAGCTGCTCTGACAGCTGGTGCTTAAACACTAGTGTCAATAACCTGTATTACAACTGTATTTGTTCATGATATATGAATAATAATTGTCTAAACATTAACAATGATTCATATGTGTTAATATTTTAAGCTACATTTGCATAAAAGTGGGGTTTAAAACATGTTCCAAGGTCAAATAAATACCCCCAATGGAAATCACTGTATGAAATACATATTGGCGAATAGAGCAAATGTTATTCTATGTGCAGCAGTAAAAGTGTTGTAGGGAATACTCAGTAGGATCTATAGAATGTATATAAGGTGCAATTTTCATAGTGCATTGAATAATACCGTGTTGCTGGCCTTTTAGTCCACCCACTGTACTTGTGCATGTGACAATGAAACTTGAACAATGAAACTTGAAACCTAATTTGAAACTTCTGTGTAACTGTTGATGATCAATTTGATTGAATAATGAATTTCATTGTGATATTTGTTATCAATAAAGTTTGCTTTCTTGGACCAACTTTACTTGCATCTCTCTTGACTTTTTGAATAAACATATTGTGTGTTGTATTTTTTCCAAAGTGTCCAACAGATGGAAGATTCTAAGATATGTCTTTTAAATACTAAAGTATTATGGTATGACAATATATTCGTCCTATGACACACTGCTATATTTGAACCGCATAGGGACCAGTCACCCCATTTTAAGCTGTTTGACCACAGTAAAAGACCAGCGACACTTCCTATGACTTCGCTTTTTGTTCAAACTCACCCCACTTTAGTTGAGACCGGTAGTAGAGTCCAATACAGTGTATTGCATTGGGGACTATGGAGGCGGGGGAGTAAAAATCCAGCAACAGTCCATACGACACAATCCCCTAAACATATTTGGTTGGTGGAGACCCTATTGAGTCTTCCACTTTTGCTGAGAGGTGTAGTAAACCTTTTGTATATACATATAACCAATATGTATTCCTTAGACAGTGAACTGCATTGGCGGCTATGTCCTGTTGCATGGGTAAATAGTCACAAACTCTGAATGACCAAGTTATTTGTATTTATTAGCAAAAGATGGTAAGACAACTGCTGGGCACAGCACATAGAGTTATGGTTTCACAGAGCTAGGATAAAACGCATGAGGCTTTAAGACACTAGTGACTAGGCCATATTATCATCCAGGAATACAACTCAAACAAACTGGAAATGAATTAAAGCCGTAATAGGATCTGTAAGAACCAAGACACACATTTAAGCATAGCACCAGCCATATACATAACATACAATGACATATTAAAAACAGCCATTTCTCATTGTGCTCCACCTTTTTATAATATTATTTATCTTCTATAAAGTAGTCATTCTCTTTAGTAGTTATCATTTTGTAACAATTTGAACATTATGCACCATGCAAAGCGGCAAACATAATCTATTTCGTATCATACACATAGCGTTTTAACGCAGACTTTTATTTTGAAGGCAAAACCGAAAGTCTTAATGTTGCTGCCAGTAAGTTAATCAAATCTTTGCCGCTGTATTTTAAATGTGCAACCGCTTCCGGTCAACCAAGGTTCATTTGACTAAGGGTTCTGCTTTTGCAAAATTCTACTTTGTTCTTATTTTTCTTCTGTGGGCTATGATGGCGGTTGGCATAATTTGTTCTGCTCATAGTATTTACTATAGTATAGCATATACTGGCCATTGTTCATTTATATAATTTTACTCCATAATAATAAAAAAACACCCAGAATGTATCTTCACTCATAAATGCTTTCTGCTTATTCAACCTATATGTAAGCTATATATCCTTCCTTCTCCATCCTTTTTTACTTCCATCCTTCCTTGTTTCTTTACTTCCTTTCCTTTTTATGTAGTAAGATACAATACTTTTGGAACAGACTCACTTTGTTCATGACAGTGTTTGTGTTGTGTGGACAAAGGTTTAAATTGGTCTTGCCCATTTTGTAGTTTTATACTAAACGGGAATTAGTGTCTTTGAACTGATGTCATCCTGTTCTGTGTTTCCTGGCAGGTCACTGTCCCCCTGAGTCACCTGATCAACGCCCTCCACTCCCTGAAGAGCTCAGTGGGAAGCAGCAGCAATGCCATTGCTAAACCTCCGCACAAACAGCATGCCTCAGAACAGGACTTGCATAGTAATGAGGTAAACACACACGTGACCTACAGATTATAGGCCTGCCAAGAACCAAGGCAAAGCAGCTTGCAAAAACTGCTCTGTGTCAGCGGTCATGGGCAGCTTAGTTTATATGGTGAAGGTGCTTTCTGTATCCACAAGTGTCCATGTATCTGTAACCTTTGAAATGTTTGAATCGTTTTGATGTGTAATATGATTTGTGGATTCAAATAAAGCATTTAAAGTGTCTGTGTTTGTGCTCGTATGTGTAGCCCACGTGGAGCCTGAGGGACCTGGGCCTGTCTGACCTGGGCGTGCGGCAGCTGGACGAGCTAGTGAGCGGTGTGTTACCACGTCTGAGTCAACAGGGTGTGTCGTCCTCATCCAGCCCCAGGCAAAAGGCCTGGAGGACGTCCCACTTGTCCTCACAGTCATTCTTTCACAACAAGCATGGTGAGGCTAAGGACATGCCTATTGATAAGGAAGATTATTGGAACTCTACTGCTGGTTGGTGATTATTACAAAAACATAAAGGTCATGTTTAGCACTAAAATAATCTTAGACGAATGCTGATCTTAATGTTACCCGTAGGGATGTGCATATTTTCCTTTCAAGACGATTCAATAGGTATCTAGATGCATGGGCTCCAATACGATACAGGAATGATACGTTTTAGAGAACGAATCGATGCATTTTCAGTTTGATAGGATGCACTAACATTTGTTGCATAAACACATTAATTTCCCATTCTAATTTAAAATCTGCGGCTGATTGACCTCATGAGCTGGGCCTCTGAGCTGGACCTGTGTGTGTGTGTGTGTGTGTGTGTGTGTGTGTGTGTGTGTGTGTGTGTGTGTGTGTGTGTGTGTGTGTGTGTGTGTGTGTGTGTAAATTATGTACTGTATGTCTACGGTATATGTAATATGTAGGCACCTGAGCTGAGCCATAAGGGAGATTAGGCATCTACCACCCCACTAACACTATCAGATTATGGGGGACAATGTAGCCTGTTTGGTTCTGAAATCCCCATCACCCACTAATTCACTTATTTTGGGGGATTTAAGTGTTTCAGCTAGTAATGTATCAATATTAATCGTTGACAAATTAGCTATGACATGAATATACACTCAGAGGCCAGTTTATTAGATACAACACTCCGTTCACGAAAGTGGTTAGCTCGTACAGATAATGAGTCACGTGGCTGTGCCTTGCTATATAAAGCAGGCAGACATGCATAGAGGCATTGAGTTACTGTTTGATTGCGAACGTTAGAATGGGCAAATTGAGTGACCTAAGAGACTGAGCGTGGTAGGATCGTCGGTGCCAGGCGCGCCGGTTCCAGTATCACAGAAATGGCCGGCCTGGGCTTTTCACGCATGACAGTGTGTCGGGTTTACCGAGAATGGAGCGACAAACAAAAAACATCCAGTCAGCAGCAGTCTAGTGGGCGAAAAAAAACTTGTTGATGAGAGATCGCAGGAGAATAGCAAGAATCGTGCAAGCTAACAGGCGGGCCACAAACGGGAATGTAATATGAGAAAAACATTTGAGTTAACCTCCAATTTGAATCGATTTTATGTCCGATGCATGCTACATTTGGATCGGTTTGGGGTCCGCGGACCGATGGACTTTATCTTAAACATTCGAATTGGGGAACGATGCGTATCGGTGAATCGTTACATCCCCAATTACCCTGTAATATAGTGGCTTGCGAAACTATTCACCACCCTTGGCATTTTTCCTATTTTGTTGCCTTACAACCTGGAATTAAAATGTTATTTTGGGGGTTTGTATCATTTGATTTGTGCCTACCACTTTGAAGATGCAAAATATATTTTATTGTGAAACAAACAAGAAAAAATACAAAAAAACTGAACTTGAGCGTGCATAACTATTCACCCCCAAAGTCAATACTTTGTAGAGCAACCTTTTGCAGCAATTACAGCTGCAAGTCTCTTGGGGTATGTCTCTATAAGCTTGGCACATCTAGCCATTGGGGTTTTTGCCCATTCTTCAAGGCAAAACTGCTCCAGTTCCTTCAAGTTGGATGGGTTCCGCTGGTGTACAGCAATCTTTAAGTTATACCACAGATTCACAGTTGGATTAAAGTCTGGGCTTTGACTAGGTCATTCGAAGACATTTAAATGTTTCCCCTTAAACCACTCAAGTGTTTCTTTAGCAGCATGGTTAGGGTCATTGTCCTGCTGGAAGGTGAACCTCCGTCTCAGTCTCAAATCTCTGGAATACTGAAACATGTTTCCCTCAAGAATTTCCCTGTATTTAGCGCCATCCATCGTTCCTTCAATTCTGACCAGTTTCCCAGTCCCTGCCGATGGTAAAACATCCTCACAGCATGTTGCTGCCAGCACCATGCTTCACTGTGGGGATGGTGTTGGGTTTGCGCCAGACATAGCGTTTTCCTTGATGGCCAAAAAAGCTCAACTTTAGTCTCGTCTGACCAGAGTACCTTCTTCCATATGTTTCGGGAGTCTCCCAAATCCCTTTTGGCGAACACCAAACGTGTTTGCTTATTTTTTTTCTTTAAGCAATGGCTGTTTTTCTGGCCACTCTTCCGTAAAGCCCAGCTCTGTGGAGTATACAGCTTAAAGTGGTCCTATAAACAGATATTCCAATCTCCCTGTGGAGCTTTGCAGCCCCTTCAGGGTTATCTTTGGTCTCTTTGTTGCCTCTCTGATTCCCAAGAAAGCTAAGGTAACTGAGCTAAACGACTACCGCCCCGTAGCACTCACTTCCGTCATCATGAAGTGCTTTGAGAGACTAGTCAAGGACCATATCACCTCCACCCTACCGGACACCCTAGACCCACTCCAATTTGCTTACCGACCCAATAGGTCCACAGACGACGCAATCGCAACCACACTGCACACTGCCCTAACCCATCTGGACAAGAGGAATACCCATGTGAGAATGCTGTTCATCGATTACAGCTCAGCATTTAACACCATAGTACCCTCCAAACTCGTCATCAAGCTCGAGACCCTGGGTCTCGACCCCGCCCTGTGCAACTGGGTCCTGGACTTCCTGACGGGCCGCCCCCAGGTGGTGAGGGTAGGTAACAACATCTCCACCCCGCTGATCCTCAACACTGGGGCCCCACAAGGGTGCGTTCTGAGCCCTCTCCTGTACTCCCTGTTCACCCACGACTGCGTGGCCATGCACGCCTCCAACTCAATCATCAAGTTTGCGGATGACACTACAGTGGTAGGCTTGATTACCAACAACGACGAGACGGCCTACAGGGAGGAGGTGAGGGCCCTCGGAGTGTGGTGTCAGGAAAATAACCTCACACTCAACGTCAACAAAACAAAGGAGATGATTGTGGACTTCAGGAAACAGCAGAGGGAGCACCCCCCTATCCACATCGACGGGTCAGTAGTGGAGAAGGTGGAAAGTTTTAAGTTCCTCGGTGTACACATCACGGACAAACTGAATTGGTCCACCCACACAGACAGCGTCGTGAAGAAGGCGCAGCAGCGCCTCTTCAACCTCAGGAGGCTGAAGAAATTCGGCTTGTCACCAAAAGCACTCACAAACTTCTACAGATGCACAATCGAGAGCATCCTGTCGGGCTGTATCACCGCCTGGTACGGCAACTGCTCCGCCCACAACCGTAAGGCTCTCCAGAGGGTAGTGAGGTCTGCAGAACGCATCACCGGGGGCAAACTACCTGCCCTCCAGGACACCTACACCACCCGATGTCACAGGAAGGCCATAAAGATCATCAAGGACAACAACCACCCAAGCCACTGCCTGTTCACCCCGCTATCATCCAGAAGGCGAGGTCAGTACAGGTGCATCAAAGCAGGGACCGAGAGACTGAAAAACAGCTTCTATCTCAAGGCCATCAGACTGTTAAACAGCCACCACTAACATTTAGCGGCCGCTGCCAACATACTGACTCAACTCCAGCCACTTTAAAAATGGGAATTGATGGAAATTATGTAAAAATGTACCACTAGCCACTTTAAACAATGCCACTTAATATAATGTTTACATACCCTACATTACCCATCTCATATGTATATACTGTACTCTATATCATCTACTGCATCTTGCCATCTTTATTTAATACATGTACCACTAGCCACTTTAAACTATGCCACTTTATGTTTACATACCCTACAGTACTCATCTCATATGTATATACCGTACTCTATACCATCTACTGCATCTTGCCTATGCCGTTCTGTACCACCACTCATTCATATATCTTTATGTACATATTCTTTATCCCTTTACACTTGTGTGTGTATAAGGTAGTAGTTGTGGAATTGTAGGTTAGATTACTTGTTGGTTATTACTGCATTGTCGGAACTAGAAGCACAAGCATTTCGCTACACTCGCATTAACATCTGCTAACCATGTGTATGTGACTAATAAAATTTGATTTGATTTGATTTGATTAATGCCTTCCTTGCCCGGCCCTCTCTTGGCAGGTTTGTTGTGGTGCCATATTCTTTCAATTTTTTTATAATGGATTTAATGGTGCTCCGTGGGATGTTCAAAGTTTCAGATATTTTTTTATAACCCAACCCTGATCTGTACTTTTCCACAACTTTGTCCCTGACCTGTTTGGATAGCTCCTTGGTCTTCATGGTGCCGCTTGCTTGGTGGTGCCTCTTGATTAGTGGTGTTGCAGACTCTGGGGCCTTTCAGAACAGGTGTGTGTATATATACTGAGATCATGTTACAGATCATGTGACACTTAGATTGCACACAGATGGACTTTATTTAACTAATTATGTGACTTCTGAAGGTAATTGGTTGCACCAGATCTTATTGGCTTCATAGCAAAGGGGGTGAATACATATGCATGCACCACTTTTCTGTTTTTTACATTTTTTTAAAACAAGTTTTTTTTTTCATTTCACTTCACCAATTTGGACTATTTTGTGTATGTCCAATACATGAAATCCACATAAAAATCAATTTAAATTACAGGTTGTAATGCAACAAAATAGGAAAAACGCCAAGGAGGATGAATAATTTTGCAAACAGTAAATCTAGTAGTAAATCTAGTAGTAAATCTACTATAACCCGATTTAGCTGAGTTTAAATAGCCTTTTGTGTTGTTGGGGCCCATATCAAAGGGTGTGTGTGTCATTGCCTGCTTGTGATTGGAGCATAGAATACATCTTGTGATGAGGCAAAATTGGTGTGGAAGAGGTAAAAAAGTTGTTGCTATCTATAAATAAGAACAATCTACCTGGTACCGACGATCTGCATGGTAAATCGCTGAAGTTGGTAGCGGAATACATTGCGACTCCTGGTTGTCACATCTTCAATTTAAGCCTAGAAGACAGTGTGTGCTCTCAGGCCTAAAGGTCATTCCGCTGCCCAAAAATAGCAAAGCACCCTTTTTAATGGTTCAAACAGCTGATCAATCAGCCTGTTACCGATGCTTAGACAACTTTTGGAAAAAGTTTGACCAAATACAATGTTATTTTACAGAAAACAAATTAACTGACTTTCAGCATGCTTATAGGGAAGGGCACTCCACATGCTCATCACTGACACAAATGACTGATGATTGGCTGAAAGAAATTGATAATAAGAAGGTTGTGGGAGCTGGTTTGTTAGATTTTAATGCAGCTTTTGATATAATTGATCATAACTTATTGCAGAAAAAATATAGGGGTTATGGATTTACGTTATGGATTTACACCCTCTGCCTTATCATGGATTGAGAGTTTTATCTAATAGAACACAGAGGGTTTTCTTTCATGGAGGCCTCTCTCATGCAAATTCAGTTGAGTGTGGTGTACCGCAGGGCAGCCGGCTTGAGCCATTATTGTTTTCTGTTTTTACTAATGACCATCCACTGACCTTGAATAAAGCCTGTGTGTCTATGTATGCTGACGACTCAACTGTATACACGTCAGCTACGACAGTAAAATAAATAACTGACACCCTTAACATAGAGATCCAGTCAATTTTAGAATGGGTAACTAGCAATAGGCTGGCACTAAATAATGTCAAAAACTAAAAATGTCATATTTGGGACAAAAACTCATTCAACCCTAAACCTCATCTTGATCTATTACTGAATAATGTGGTGATTGAGTTAGTTGAGGAGACTAAACTGCTGGGTGTAACCCTAGATAGCAAGCTGTCATGGTCAAAACATATAGACTCAATGGTTGTGCTAAAATGGGAATAGGTCTCTCCATGATAATGCATTGCTCTGCTTTCTTGCCATTTAAATCAACCAAGCAAGTCCTACAGGCCATAGTTTTGTTGCACTTGGACTACTGCCCAGTTGTGTGGTCATGTGCGGCAAAGAAGAACAGGAAAATTGCAGTTGGTCCAGAACAGAGCAGCACGTATTGCACTTAGATGTACACGGAGGTTGAATGTTAGTGATATGCATGTCAATCTCTCCTGGCTCACTATCCTGACACTATTGGTCTTTGTGCGTGGTGTTGATGGGTTAAAGGTAGCAAACTGCCTGTTCAAGCAGTTGGCACACAGTTCGGACACTCATCAGTTCCGCACAAGACATGCAAAAAGAGGTCTCTTCACAGTCCCCAGGTCCAGAACAGAGGCTGGGAAACGCACAGTATTAAATAGAGCCATGCCCATGACTACATGGAACTCTCTGCCACCCCAGGCAACTCAAGCTAGCAAAAGAAACAGATAAAGAAATGGATAAAAGAACACCTTACGGCATGATGGGGACTGTGAAGGGGCACATTTTTATACTGAACAAAAATATAAACGCAAATGTGTTGGCCCTATGTTTCATAAATTGTTTCATAAATTGAAATAAGATCCCAGAATTTTTTCATATGCACAAAACGCTTATTTCTCTCAAATTTTGTGCACAAATTTGTGACTAGTTTCAGGAAACTAGGCGTATGTCGCGCGTCACTACCTCACAGGACAGCCAAACTTTTTTTATTATTATTATTGCGGGGATTTTGGGCAGAAATTCCTTCTGGAACATGTAAACTTTCATGTGCCTTAATAACAAACTTGTATGCCATCTGTAAATACAAATAAAATATTTAAATTACGAGCCTAGTTGGTTTAGCCACGGAATAAGACAGGAACCTTCCCACTAGCCATGATTGGCTGAGGTAATGGCTGGGCTGGACATGTTCGGATTGGTCTGCCATGTAGCTCGCTTCTTTCTGTCTGTAACATGAGCTGGTCAGTATTTGTAGGCAGGGGCGCAACTTTGGTTTTAGAAGTGGGGGGACATAATTATTATAACTATTGAAATGTTTTATTCGGTCGGATAAACACTCCAAACAGCCTACCCAGCCGCTCGGAGGTGTTTGCATGGTCCTAAAGCACACCATTGCCTCGTTTTGTATCACATTCCAATTATAAAACTGGTGGGAACAAAAATGCAATTTCAGAATGTGGGGGGGACATGTCCCCTCCAGTGAAAGTTGTGCCCCTGACATTGTCAGTTAAAGTATATGGTCATTATTTGAACTGGCTAACTAGCTAACTTAACATTAGATGGCTAATAAGCTAAAGGCGAACGAAAACATTGTTTATAAAGTTGCTTTTCATTTTTAAACGGGTGGGTTTATTGGTGTATGCTATTTTGGACCACCAGAAAGCTGATGTCATGCAGCCTGTAGTTTTTGTGTTTATACTTTTTCATAACGACAACAACAAGTTTGATGTCGGATGACAATAGAATGTTTAGGATGTCACTGCGACAACTGTCGATTAGACATAGTATAAACCAGCCTTTAGTCTTGAAATCTTTGGTTGTTTAGTACATGGCCTCACATGTGAGTCCTTAAAGAGATGGGTGGGGCTAAGGCTTAAGAGGGTGTGAATGATGCTGAATGGGTGGAGACAAAGAAGAGCTCTCCAGTAGGTTTACCAAAACATTCAATGGCCATTTTTTCAAGTAAGGTTACAAGTTCCTCAACTGTAGTGTATATGATATACCATTTTCTAGCTCAAAGTCTATACTTTTATCCAGTGTAAAAAAATTTAAAAATGTTGCTACATAAGACCGAATCGAGCCGGTCGGTCACATTTGTTTACATCCCTGTTAGTGAGCATTTCTCCTTTGCCAAGATAATCAATCCACCTGACACATTTGACATATCAAGAAGCTGATTAAACAGCATGATCATTACACATGTGCACCTTGTGCTGGGGACAATAAAAAGCCACTCTAAAATGTACAGTTTTGTCGCAAAACACAATGCCACAGATGTCGCAAGTTTTGAGGGTTGCGTGCAATTGGCATGCTGACCAGAGCTGTTGCCAGATAATTGAATGTTAATTTCTATACCATAAGCCGCCTCCAGTACGTCCACCCGGCCTCACAACCGCAGACAATGTGTATCCACGCCAGTCCAGGACCTCCACATCCAGCTTTTTCACCTGCGGAATCATCTGAGAACGGACACACGGACAGCTGATGAAACTGTGGGTTTGCACAACCGAAGAATTTCTGCCCAAACTGTCAGAAACTGTTTCAGGGAAGCTCATCTGCGTGCTCACTGGCACGCTGGAGAAGTGTGCTCTTCATAAATGAATCCCGGTTTCAAAATTAACGGCCAGACGGCGTTGCGCCGGAGAGTGTTTTGCTGATGTCAACATTGTGAACAGAGTGCCCCATGGTGGCGGTGGGGTTATTGTATGGGCAGGCATAAGCTACGGACAACAAACACAATTGCATTTTATCTATGGCAATTTGAATGCACAGCGATACCGTGACAAGATCCTGAGGCTCATTGTCGTGCCATTCATCCGCCATCATTCAAATCAAATCAAATATACATATGGTTAGCAGATGTTAATGCGAGTGTAGCGAAATGCTTGTGCTTCTAGTTCTGACCGTGCAGTAATATCTAACAAGTAATCTAACAATTTCACAACAACTACCTTATACACACAAATGTAAAGGAATGAATAAGAATATGTACAATTGAAGTCAGAAGTTTACATACACTTAGGTTGGAATCATTGAAACTAGTTTTTCAACCACTCCACAAATTTCTTGTTAACAAACTATAGTTTTGGCAAGTCGGTTAGGCATCTACTTTGTGCATGACACAAGTAATGTTTCCAACAATTGTTTGAAGACAGATTATTTCACTTATAATTCACTTATAATTCACTGTATCACAATTCCAGTGGGTCAGAAGTTTACATACACTAAGTTGACTGTGCCGTTAAACAGCTTGGAAAATTCCATAAAATTATGTCATGGCTTTAGAAGCTTCTGATAGGCTATTTGATATCATTTGAGTCAATTGGAGGTGTACCTGTGGATGTATTTCAAGGCCTACCTTCAAACTCAGTGCCTCTTTGCTTGACATCATGGGAAAATCAAAAGAAATCAGCCAAGACTTCAGAAAAAAAGTTGTAGACCTCCACAACTCTGGTTCATCCTTGGGAGCAATTTCCAAACGCCTGAAGGTACCACATTCATCTGTATAAATAATAGTACGCAAGTATATACACCATGGGAACAGCTGTCATACCGCTCAGGAAGGAGATGCGTTCTGTCTCCTAGAGATGAACGTACTTTAGTGCGAAAAGTGCTAATCAATCCCAGAACCACAGCAAAGGACCTTGTGAAGATGCTGGAGGAAACAGGTACAAAAGTATCTATATCCACAGTAAAACTAGTCCTATATTGACATAACCTGAAAGGCCGCTCAGCAAGGAAGAAACCACTGCTCCAAAACCACCATAAAAATGCCAGACTACGGTTTGCAACTGCACATGGGGACAAAGATCGTACTTTTCTGAAAAATGTCCTCTGGTTTGGTAGAACTGTTTGGCCATAATAACCATCGTTAGGTTTGGAGAAAAAACGGGGGAGGCTTGCAAGCCGAAGAACACCATCCCAACCGTGAAGCACAGGGGTGGCAGCATCATGTTGTGGGGATGCTTTGCTGCAGGAGGGACTGGTGCACTTCACATAATAGATGGCATCATGAGGCAGGAAAGTTATGTGGATATATTGAAGCACAATCTCAAGACATCAGTCAGGAAGTTAAAGCTTGGTCGCAAATGGGTCTTCCAAATGGACAATGACCGCAAGCATACTTCCAAAGTTGTAGCAAAATGGCTTAAGGACAACAAAGTCAAGGTATTGACCCGTTCCTGTAGGTTCATGCTCTACAACATTCGTAGAGTACGACCCTGCCTCACGCAGGAAGCGGCGCAGGTCCTAATCCAGGCACTTGTCATCTCCCGTCTGGATTACTGCAACTCGCTGTTGGCTGGGCTCCCTGCCTGTGCCATTAAACCCCTACAACTCACTCACTCTGATCAGGCCCTACACCCAAACAAGGGCACTGCGTTCATCCACCTCTGGCCTGCTCGCCTCCCTACCTCTGAGGAAGTACAGTTCCCGCTCAGCCCAGTCAAAACTGTTCGCTGCTCTGGCACCCCAATGGTGGAACAAACTCCCTCACGACGCCAGGTCAGCGGAGTCAATCACCACCTTCCGGAGACACCTGAAACCCCACCTCTTTAAGGAATACCTAGGATAGGATAAAGTAATCCTTCTAACCCCCCCCCCCCCCTTAAAAGAGTTAGATGCACTATTGTAAAGTGGTTGTTCCACTGGATATCATAAGGTGAATGCACCAATTTGTAAGTCGCTCTGGATAAGAGCGTCTGCTAAATGACTTAAATGTAAATGTAAAATGTATTGGAGTGGCCATCACAAAGCCCTGACCTCAATCCTATAATCTTATAGATAATTTGTGGGCAGAACTAAAAAAGTGTGTGTAAGAGCAAGGAGGCCGACAAACCTGACTCAGTTACACCAGCTCTGTCAGGAGGAATGGGCCAAAATTCACCCAACTTATTGTGGGAAGGTTGTGGAAGGCTACCCAAAATATTTGACCCAAGTTAAACAATTTAAAGACAATGCTACCAAATACTAATTGAGTGTATGTAAACTTCTTACCTACTGGGAATGTGATGAAATAAAAGCTGAAATAAATCATTCTCTCTACTATTATTCTGACATTTCACATTCTTAAAATAAAGTGGTGATCCTAACTGACCTAAGACAGGGAATTTTTACTTGGATTAAATGTCAGGAATTGTGAAAAACTGAGTTTAAATGTATTTGGCTAAGGTATATGTAAACTTCCGACTTCAACTGTACATATAAATATATGGATGGGCGATGGCCGTGCGGCATAGGCAAGATGCAGTAGATGGTATAGAATACAGTATATACATATGAGATGAGTAATGTAGGCATTATATAAAGTGGCATTGTTTAAGTGACTAGTGATACATTTATTACATCCAATTTGTTATTGTTAGTGGCTAGAGATTTGAGTCAGTATGTTGGCAGCAGCCACTCAATGTTAGTGATGGCTGTTTAACAGTCTCAAGGCCTTGAGATAGAAGCTGTTTTTCAGTCTCTCGGTCCCAGCTTTGATGCACCTGTACTGACCTCGCCTTCTGGATGATAGCGGGGTGAACAGGCAGTGGCTCGGGTGGTTGTTGTCCTTGATGATCTTTTTGGCCTTCCTGTGACATCGTGTGGTGTAGGTGTCCTGGAGGGCAGGTAGTTTGCCCAGGGTGATGCGTTGTGCAGACCTCACTAACCTCTGGAGAGCCTTACGGTTTTGGGCAGAGCAGTTTCCGTACCAGGCGGGGATACAGCCCGACAGGATGCTCTCGATTGTGCATCTTTAAAAGTTTGAGTGTTTTCGGTGACAAGCCAATTTTTTTCAGCCTCCTGAGGTTGAAGAGGCGCTGTTGCACCTTCTTCACCACACTGTCTGTGTGGGTGGACCATTCCAGTTTGTCCGTGATGTGTATGCCGAGGAACTTAAAACTTTCCACCTTCTCCACTACTCTTCCGTCGAAGTGGATAAGGGGTTGCTCCCTCTGCTGTTTCCTGAAATCCACGATCATCTCCTTTGTTTTGTTGACGTTGAGTGTGAGGTTATTTTCCTGACACCACACTTTGAGGGCCCTCACCTCCTCCCTGTAGGCCATCTCGTCGTTGTTGGTAATCAAGCAAAAATGTCCCAGTTCTTCCATGGCCTACGTACTGACCAGACATGTTATCCATTGAGCAAGTTTGGGATGCTCTGGATTGATGTGTAAGACAGTGTGTTCCAGTTCCCACCAATATCCAGCAAATTCACACAGCCATTGAAGAGGAGTGGGACAACATTCTACAGGCCACAATCAACAGCCAGATCAACTCTATGCTTAGGAGATGTCACACTGTATTAGGCAAATAGTGGCCACACCAGATACTGACTAGTTTTCGGATCCACACCCCTACGTTTTTTTTTAGGTATCTTTGTCCAACAGCTGCATATCTGTATTCCCAGTCATGTGAAATCCATAGATTAGGGCCTAATGAATTTATTTAAATGTATTGGTTTTCTTATATGAACTGAAACTGAAAGTAAAATCTTTGACATTGTTGCATGCTGAGTTTATATTTTTGTTCAGTGTATGTGTGTATATATAAATTCTAATGTATTTCGCATTGTATTGTATTATGTAGTGTTTTGTATATTGTTTTTTTGTTGTTGTGTGTTTTGTTTACTGTTTGGGCCCCCCGTAATTGGGGATCCTAATAAAATACAAAATACCAAAAATACATGTTTTTACATAGCACCGATTTTATGGAATTAATTGTGTATCGTTTATATGAACACGTTTATTTTAAGACAAAGAATCACGAATATGTGGTTATAAATGTAACTAAATCCTAAGAGGAGGATTGTTCTGAACTGAAGAAGACCATTTGGATTGAATATGCACATCCAACTCTCCTTATACTGTCTTTCTAGGGTTCTTTGGTGGCAAAATTGGCATTGACTCCCCTGTTTTCTGCAGACAGATTCCCTCCCCTCTTCAAACTGTTTTCACAGAGCTCCACTACTGGCCAGGTAACAGAAATTCATTCTATTCTATAATCTATTTAAGCTTAAAGTGCCCGATGCAGTTACTTGCTTACTGATAATATGCTTAAATTATTTATTTTATTAATTTCCCAACGTTTTGTAAGTCAGAACAAAAAAGACTAGCCATTCTAGGCTTCTGTTTAATAAACATGTCTCTGGCTTCATCCACTGGTCAACTGCGTCATTACATCACGTTTTGTCTCCTCTTTGCCACATCACGTCAAGGGGGCGGTCCTTAGAAAAGCTGCTCTTCCAGTTCAAACGCTCCCGATTCCTATCAGCAGGCGGTTCTAAATATATAACATTCATAGCTGTATGATAAAGAATGCGACCTACACACTCCCTTAAACTGAAAAGTAAATAAGTAATTTTGTGTGGAAGTCAAAAAGTATATATATATTTTTTTTCCCGTCGGAGACAGACAAGCACATCAGTAGAACCAAGAAAAAAGTACAATTTTCAGAGCATATCTCCCCTTGTCGATAAGGTGGACACACGCTGTTTAAATGGCCAAAATGTTAATTTAGACTTTCACAAATTTCACACATTTTGACTATCACTTATGTCATGATATTTTACTTATGTCATGATAGTTTGAATCTCATCACGGACAACTTTAGCATTTTGGCTAATTAGATACTTTTCAACTACTTACTACTTTTTTGCAACTACTTAGCTACTTTGAAACTACTTAGCATGTTAGCTAACCCTAACCTTAACCCTTCTAGCTAACCCTTCCCCTAACTGTAACCCCTTTAACCTAACTCCTAAACTTAACCTTAACCCTAACCCCTAGACTAGCTAACATTAGCCAGCTAGCTAGAATTCATAAGATACCATATGTTTTGCAAATTTGTAACATATTGTAAATTTTTCAAATTTGTAACATATTGTACGTTTTGCAAATTCGTAACATACTGTGTAATACGAATTGTAATTCGTAACATGTCATACCATATCATATCTTATGAATTCTTTATTGGGGGGGCAGGTAGCCTAGTTGTCAGAGCGTTGGACTAGTAACCGAAAGGTTGCCAGATCAAATCCCCGAGCTGACAAGGTAAAAAGTCATTCTGCCCCTGAACAAGGCAG
This sequence comes from Salvelinus alpinus, assembly GCF_045679555.1. NCBI lineage: Eukaryota > Metazoa > Chordata > Actinopteri > Salmoniformes > Salmonidae > Salvelinus > Salvelinus alpinus. The sequence goes on along the minus strand of NC_092108.1, from coordinate 45,026,345 downwards.
TTAACCCACTGTTCCTAGGCCGTCATTGAAAATAAGAATTTGTTCTTAACTGACTTGCCTAATTAATTAAAGGTAAAATAAAAAATACATAATGGGTGATGGACATCCACAAATTAATACATACCATTCAAAACGCTCTGAGACCAGGTTGTCGTATTTGATTGATTATACTTTTATTATGTACTAGATCATATGGTTTGAAAAGTTTTTTTTCTTCCTCAGACATAAATAAACAATTCCGGGTGAAAGCCAAAGTTCATAGCTTTCAGGGGGGGAACACTACAACATTATTCAAAATATTCCCTGCTTTCTAGATTGAAGAACACAGCTATAGCTAAACAGTGCAAAAAGTCTGTCAGCTCAATAGTCTATTCTATTGTATTGCAATTAACTGACTAATAAATACTGAGCAAAAGTCACAGCTTAGTACTCCTGTAAATGCAATTCAATGTCAACAGTGGCAAGCTTGTGAGAACAGATAGAAACTTGCATGGGAGCGAGCCTATTCTACTCCTTGCTATTGGAATATTTTAGAGGAAGAGTTCATGCAATGAAATGTTGGAGGGCAGGGTGTTTGTCTGTTATATTGTTTTGACAATCACTCTCCCATATGAGTGAACGCCTGAAGTGCATTCAAATTTACCAAACATCTTATAAATGTGTAGTTTGATTTTCTATATGTTAAACATATGTGTGCCCTTGTTTCCAGTGTGGGTCCAAAGCCGAGGCTTTAAAACTCTAAGGAAAAACAAGCGACTGCAGGCAGGCTTTGAGCGTCCCATGGAACCAGATGGCTTTACCCCATCTTTTATGAAGGTGAGAGCCCGGTTTGTCTGTACTCTGACAGTCTATGGAAAGAGTACTTGGGTCATGTTCATTATGTCACACCATACCAAAATGTGTTAATGTTTTACAACAGAAAACAAAAACAAGCATTTCCTCATTAGACAAGGAATGATGGTACCTTCCAGTTTCGCAGCCTGGATGCATTGTAAATATCTATGACTCTGTTGTCTCATGGAGGGCCTCCTGACACGTGATAAGGGGATGGAGGTGGAAACCTTGGACAAGCTCCTGAAGAGCAAGAACATTCCAGATGGGCAGCAAGATTCTTTTAAGACCGGGTTTGCCGAGGGCTTCCTAAAATCCCAAGCGCTGACACAGCGCAAACAAGGCAAGTGTATACACACACACACACACACACACACACACACACACACACACACACACACACACACACACACACACACACTACAGAACACACACACTACACAATAAGGCCATGGACAGTGAGATACAACATGGCTAAACACTTTGAGATGGAACACCAAAACGCCGTTCTTAGTGGACAAGCTCAGGTAGTATCTCCTTCGTTTCACAACATTGTCTCTTGTTTCTTTCCTTCTAAATATGAACTAGGTCTGCGTTGCCTCCCATGATGTTGGCTGTTAGCGGATTCAGAAAATTAAAGTCTACTCTCCTTGCAGTGAGCATTAAATTACCAACGTTTCAGCCCGCAGGCCTCGAAGGCCTGCATTGATAATTAAATGCTCACTGCAGCAAGAGATGAGTGTTGTCCGACTTACATTTTTCTTGAAAGCGGATTGAAACACACATTCTCTCCCCTTCTCTGCAGATTCCCTGAGGAGGACGAGGTTTATACTGCTGGTCCTGCTGCTGGTGGGACTCTACGGCCTCTCCAAGACCCCCTTCCTATCGGGTAAAGGCTCCTTTTTCATTTTATCCATATGCATCTCTCTAATCAAGCTCGAAGACCCTCACTCTGGCATGCAGCTTGGTGTGTAATTTTTAAAGGAAAACTCCACCCAAAAACTTTTGGTATACAGAAATAACCCCATATGATGCAAAATGCATCATACAGGGATGATTTATTTTGAAAGTTACATATCTTGAAACTTGATTGCTGATAAGCAAAACATTTTGGGCCTATGTCAACAATGGACTAATGAAACAAATACAAAAAGTGTTGGGGTGGAATTTTACTTTAAAGCCACAATCTGGAGTTTGCGTTTCAGCCCGACTGCACTCCTCACTGCAGAGGGATGAGCCTGGAGAAGTGTAACCACTGTCAACTTCATATGCAGTTCATGAGAGTGACATGATGATTTATGAAGCTGTATATTGTCTGTTTAAAGATCCATTCTTCATAAATAAATGGGTAGCCTATATAATGTATTTAAATGGCAATTGAACAGCCTCCCAGAATGCTGAGCATTCTTTTTGTGTGTAAACTCTGATGATGAGTAATCGAGAACTTGATGTTGTGATATTGATACTAATTGTTTCCATCGATTTACTGTACCGAATGCTTTTAAAAAACAGTGATTTGTTGGCAGCAACAAAAAAAAAACGAACCATAGCTGAGGATGTGTTTGCATCCGAGCAGTGTGATTTCGAACCTTAATCTAACCATTCTGGACAGTGCGATTCCGAACCACATCAGGCCTGGACTCGGTGGACCCTGTCCAGATGAAGAACGTGACATTTGAGCACGTCAAGGGGGTGGAGGAGGCCAAGAACGAGCTGCAGGAGGTGGTGGAGTTCCTCCGGAGCCCAGAGAAGTTCACCGTCCTCGGAGGGAGACTGCCGAAAGGTGCAGCAGACCACTGAGCTGTTTTATAATAATAATATATTCCATTTAGCAGACTCTTTTATCCAAAGCAACTTAGTCTGTCATCCTTGCATACATGTTATGGTCTTTAGTTGGTCAGGATTGTGTTCTTTAGGCACCAAACAAGAAAAACGTTTACAGAAAGGACTACCTGGATTTGTCCAATAAGAAACGCTCACATTTGTTTTCCGTTGCAAAACATTTTGAAAAATAATTGTTCTGTGTCCTAATGAACAAGACCCAGGTTTAGACTGACTGAACAATGCTGAATTCAAGAAGTTGTTTAGGCAGGCAGCCAGGCACACAATCTTCCTCTGATGGAAGATGAAAATGAAGAGCTTACACATAAACCACACGCATACAACGCATACAGTACCAGTCAAAAGCTTTGACACGCCTACTCATTCAAGGGTTTTTCTTAATTTTTTTACTCTTTTCTACATTGTAGAATAATAGTGAAGACATCAAAACTATGAAATAACACATATGGAATCATGTAGTAACCTGGACTAAAAAGCATGTTTAATGGAGAATCCCCATTGAAAGTGCTGATGTATATACAGAGTTAGATTTTCTATATATTTATATATGACTGATTCACAGGGCACGGATGACATACTACAGTATAGGACACACTACAGTATAGGACACTCACCTCCTCTTTCATTGTAGGTAAATCTGAACCAGCCAATGAGCGAACAAAGGCCAGCCAGTAGCAAACACCACAGTGATAGGGGACAGGTGAAAAGGACTCTGGAAAACTAAAAAGACAACTTATCATTTCTCTCATCCATGCTGACATTAAAGAGTAGCCAACAGAACGCAATGCACTTCTCTTGTTTATCATTACACATTTTAAACCCCTCTTAAATGTGTACATGTTTCAAGATATTAGATTAAAAGCAACTATTTTAACTATTATTAATAGTTAGACAGAAGCACATACATTTCTTGCTAGGGATGAGGCGTCATCTTGTCTAGCCTGAGGAAGTGATCTAGTATGAGAATGAGCACAGATTTTAGACCATCAAAACTATGAAATAACTATGGAATTATGTAGTAACCACAACAGTGTTAAACAAATCAAAATATATTTGAGATTCTTCAAAGTAGCCACCCGTTGCCTTGACAGCTTTGCACACTCTTTGCATTCTCAACCAGCTTCACCAGGTAGTCACCTGGAATGAATTTCAATTAACAGGTGTGCCTTGTTAAAAGTTAAATCATGGAATTTCCTTCCTTGATGTGTTTGAGCCAATCATTTGAGTTGTGACAAGGTAGGGGTGGTATACAGAAGATAGCCCTATTTGGTAAAAGTCCATATTATGGCAAGAACAGCTCAAATAAGCAAAGAGAAACGACAGTCCATCATTAGTTTAAGACAAGAACTTTGAAAGTTTCTTTAAGTGCAGTCGCAAAAACCATAAAGCGCTATGATGAAACTGGCTCTCATGATGACCGCCACAGGAAAGGAAGACCCAGAGTTACCTCCGCTGCAGAGGATAGGTTCATTAGAGTTACCAGCCCAAATAAATGGTTCACAGAGTTCAAGTAACAGACACATCTCATCAACTGTTCATGAGTGCTGAACATATGTGGGAACTCCTTCAAGATTGTTGGAAAAGCATTCCTGGTGAAGCTGGTTGAGAGAATGCCAAGAGTGTGCAAAGCTGTCATCAAGGCAAAGGGTGGCTACTTTGAAGAATCTAAAATATATTTTGGTTACTACATGTTACTACATGATGTTTCAAAAGTGTTGCATAAAGATTTGTTTGCATTTTATTGCTTTGAAATGTACAGGAATGAAGGATGTAGGTAATGTTGTCCGTCTGGTGTAGAAGGATTGTTCTACTCAGTTATATCACCATCACCAGCTGGGTGTTCTGTGTGCAAGGAGTTTTGAATATTCGTTTTATTTCCTTCTGTGTGTTATTTCATAGTTCTGATGTCTTCACTATTGTTCTACAATGTAGAAAATAGTAAAAATAAAGAACAACCCTTGAATGAGTAGTTGTGTCCAAACTTTTGACTGGTACTGTACACACACACACACACACACACACACACACACACACACACACACACACACACACACACACACACTCATCATATGCTGATGCTACTCTGTTATTTATTCTACTCTTATCTATTCTGATGGCTAGTCACTTTATCTCACAGCTAGTTACATATCTTATTGTTTACTTCCACATTGGATTTCAGTCTTTTATACAGTAATACAATATTAATAATTTACAGTTGTTTATAGCTTGTGCACTCTCTCTCTCTGTAGGGATCTTGCTGGTCGGCCCCCCTGGCACTGGGAAGACTCTGTTGGCCAGAGCCGTAGCTGGAGAGGCCGACGTCCCCTTCTATTACGCCACCGGTTCGGAATTTGATGAGATGTTTGTGGGGGTTGGAGCCAGTCGCATCAGGAACCTCTTCAGTGAGTCCCATCTCATCTTCAAGTCTCACCCTATTCCTGGCTTCCAACCACGAACCTAATAATGTACTTTTCCCAGTTAAAAAAAAATGTTTTTACCCAAACCTGATTGCGACAGTGTTTACAAGCTAGATGATATTGTGTCATAATTGATCAACCATACGTTTGAGACTCTGCCCTAGACAACCCAATCTCTCTATACATTACTTGTCTGCAGGGGAAGCTAAAGCCAACGCCCCATGCGTGATCTTCATTGACGAGTTGGACAGTGTCGGAGGGAAGAGAATCGAGTCTCCCATGCACCCTTACTCCAGACAGACCATCAACCAGCTACTGGCTGAGATGGACGGGTATGTTTTCAATGTGTTCTTCTGGGTTGTGTTCAATGACAGTATACACTACCATTCAAAGTTTGGGGTCACTTAGAAATGTCTTTGTTTTTGAAAGAAAAGCACATTTTTTTGTACATTTAAAATAACATCAAATTGATCAGAAATATAGTGTAGACATTGTTAATGTTGTAAATGACTATTGTAGCTGGAAACGGCTGATTTCTTAAAAATGTATTTTTATGGAATATCTACGTAGGCGTGAAGAGGCAACCATCAGTTCTGTGTTCCAATGGCACGTTGTGTTTATCATTTTAAAAGGCTAATTGATCATTAAAACCCTTTTGCAATTATGTTGGCACAGCTGAAAACTGTTGTCCTGATTTTAAAGAAGCAATAACACTAGCCTTCGTTAGACTAGTTGAGTATTTGGAGCATCACTATTTGTGGGTTCGATTACAGGCTAAAAATGGCCAGAAACAAATAACTTTCTTCTGTAACTCATAAGTTTATTCTTGTTTTGCGAAATGAAGGCTATTCCATGCGAGAAATTGCGAAGAAACTGAAGTTCTCGTACAACGCTGTGTACTACTCCCTCTACAGAACAGCGCAAACTGGCTCTAACCAGAATAGAAAGAGGAGTGGGAGGCCCCGTTGCACAACTGAGCAAGAGGACAAGTACATTAGAAAGTCTAGTTGGAGAAACAGACGCCTCACAAGTCCTCAACTGGCAGCTTCATTAAATAGTACCCACAAATTCCATAAAAAATCAGCCATTTCCAGCTACAATAGTCAATGTCTACACTGTATTTCTGATCAATTTGATGTTATTTTAATGGACAAAAAAATTGCTTTTCTTTCAAAAACAAGGAAATTTATAAGTGACCCCAAACTTTTGAATGGTAGTGTGTGTGTGTGTATATACATTATATATCTTTAAAACGGAGTGAAATATAGATCTTCTACCTGAATTTGTTCAATAAGAACACAGATTCTTCGTTGCAAAATGTATTGCACTGTTGTGCCATACTGAACACTACCGTGGTGTAGCACCGCTGTTACTTCCCTTAACCTTGTCAAGTTTGTCGCCCACAGGTTCAAACCAAATGAAGGGGTCATCATCATCGGGGCGACAAACTTCCCTGAGGCTTTGGATAAGTATGTTAAGCTTTGTTCATCTCATAATGTTACACAATCACAGTGCCTGTGTTGTATTAGTTTACATAAGTACAGAATGGCTTGCCATGTTAAAACAAACCTAGACTAAGTGAAGCTCTCCCTCCTAACTGTCGCCCTCTTCCCTCCCTAGTGCTCTGATTAGGCCGGGACGTTTTGACATGCAGGTCACTGTCTCCAAACCAGACGTGAAAGGACGCACAGAAATCCTCAACTGGTATTTAAGGAAGATCAAAGTAGACCCTGGTACGTGAGCAACATCCATTTTCATTTTTAATTGTTTTATTTAACCTTTATTTAACTAGGCAAATCAGTTAAGAACAAATTCTTATTTACAATGACGGCCTACACCGGCCAAACCCGGACGGTGCTGGGCCAATTGTGCGCCGCCCTATTGGACTCCCAATCACGACCAGCTGTGATACAGCCTGGAATCAAAATTTGTTCTTAACTGGCTTGCCTAGTTAAATAAAGGTTAAATAAAGGTTAAATAAAAAATAGACCATGGCTACTTGCTAATGGCTATATTTCTAAATAGACTACGGTGACATGCTAATGGATACATGCAAATAGACTATGGCTACATGATAAAGGCTACCAACTAAAAGACAATGGTTATATAAGAATCTGCACTGGCAACATGCTAAATAGACTATGGCTACATGCTAATAGATTGCTATATGAGAATCTGCAGTGGTAACATGCTAGTAAGTCACACTATAGTTGACCTAGCTTAGCTGTCACTGTTCCTGCTAACGACATGGCTTCCTCATGCAGACATCGAGGCTGGGATCATCGCCAGGGGCACAGTGGGCTTCTCCGGGGCCGACCTGGAGAACCTGGTGAACCAGGCAGCTCTGAAGGCGGCGGTGGATGGCAAAAACATGGTGACCCTCAAAGAGCTGGAGTTCGCCAAGGACAAGATCCTCATGGGTGAGCACTGCTGTAGGAATAGGGAGAAAATAGAAATATACCCCTATAATCACAAATCTGCCCTTACCCCTTTGCACTTGTTTAGATCTGAGAGGATTAGATAAGTGTAATCAATATGGTGGTAGCCTGTCTTACTCTTTGATAGGCCAAGTGGAATTGGCATCATATTGCCTACACCTTACACGGAACCCAAACCGGCTGCACGCATGCACCATCGTGCATAAATGTATTTTGTCCCCCCACACCAAACGCCATCACGACACGCAGGTTAAAATATCAAAACAAACTCTGAACCAATTACATTAATTTGGAGACAGGTCAAAAAGCATTAAACCTTTATGGCAATTTAGCTAGCTTGCACTTGGAAGCTAATTTGTCCTCTTTAGCTAGCTTGCTGTTGCTAGCTAATTTGTCCTGGGATATAAACATTGACTTGTTATTTTACCTGAAATGCACAAGGTCCTCTACTCCGACAATTAATCCACACATAAAAAGGTCAACCGAATCGTTTCTAGTCATCTCTCCTCCTTCTAGGCTTTTTCTTCTCTTGACTTTATATTGCGATTGCCAAATTTCATAAATTAGGTGCATTACCGCCACCAACCTCATTCGTCTTTCAGTCACCCACGTGGGTACAACCAATGAGGAGATGGCACGTGGGTACCTGCTTCTATAAACTAATGAGGAGATGGGAGAGGCAGGACTTGCAGCGCGATCTGCATCAGAAATAGAACTGACTTCTATTTTAGCCCTTGGCAACGCAGACGCTCGTTGGCGCACTCGAGCAGTGTGGGTGCAATAATTGAATAACATAGATTTCTACATTTATTTTGCAAAGCTTGCGCACGTGACACGAGCGGTGTAGTCAGCCTGTTGGCCTCAGACACTCAGGCTTCTCAGAGGAAGGTCCGAAAAAAAATTCAGAAGACTTCAACCACCCAAGCCATAGACTCACGCTACTGTCCGGCAAATGGTACCGGATCATCAATTCTCGGACCAGCAGGCTCCGAGACAGCATCTAACTCCATGACAAAAGACTGCTAAATAGCCATAAGACTGCTAAATAGTTAATTAAATGGTTACACTGACTATTTACATTGACCCTATCTTGCACTGACTCTATGCACAGTCACAAGACTATACAGTTGAAGTCGGAAGTTTACATGCACCTTAGCCAAATACATTTAAACTCAGTTTTTCACAATTCCTGACATTTAATCCAAGTAAAAATTTCCTGTTTTAGGTCAGTTAGATTCACCACTTTATTTTAAGAATGTGAAATGTCTGAATAATAGTAGAGAGAATGATTTATTTCAGCTTTTATTTCTTTCATCACATTCCCAGTGGGTCAGAAGTTTACATACACTCAATTAGTATTTGGTAGACATCCACAAGCTTCCCACAATAAGTTGGACCACACTTTTGGCCCATTCCTCCTGACAGAGCTGGTGTAACTGAGTCAGGTATGTAGGTCTCCTTGCTCGCACACGCTTTTTCAGTTCTGCCCACACATTTTCTTTGGGATTGAGGTCAGGGCTTAGTGATGGCCACTCCAATACCTTGACTTTGTTGTCCTTAAGCCAATTTGCCACAACTTTGGAAGTACGCTTGGGGTCATTGTCCATTTGGAAGACCCATTTGCGACCAAGCTTTAACTTCCTGACTGATGTCTTGAGATTTTGCTTCAATATATCCACATAATTTTCCTTCCTCATGGTGCCATCTATTTTGTGAAGTGCACCAATCCCTGCTGCAGCAAAGCACCCCCACAACATGATGCTGCCACCCCTGTGCTTCACGGTTGGGATGGTGTTCCTCAGCTTGCAAGCATCCCCCTTTTTCCTTCAAACATAACGATGGTCGTTATGGCCAAACAGTTCCATTTTTGTTTCATCAGACCAGAGGACATTTCTCCAAAAAGTACGATCTTTGTCCCTATGTGCAGTTGCGAACCGTAGTCTGCCTTTTCTTTATGGCGGTTTTGGAGCGGTGGCTTCTTCCTTGCTGAGCGGCCTTTCAGGTTATGTCGATATAGGACTTGTTTTACTGTGGATATAGATACTTTTGTACCGGTTTCCTCCGGCATCTTCACAAGGTCCTTTGCTGCTGTTCTGGGATTGATTTGCACTTTTCGCACCAAAGTACGTTCCTCTCTAGGAGACAGAACGCGTCTCCTTCCTGAGCGGTATGACGGCTGCGTGGTACCATGGTGTTTATACGTGCATACTATTGTTTGTACAGATGAACGTGGTACCTTCAGGCATTTGGAAATTGCTCCCACGGATGAATCAAACTTGTGGAGGTCCAAAACAATGTGGAGGTCTTTGCTGATTTCTTTTGATTTTCCCATGATGTCAAGCAAAGAGGCACTGAGTTTGAAGGTAGGCCTTGAACTACATCCACAGGTACACCTCCATTTGACTCAAATTATGTCAATTAGCCTATCAGAAGCTTCTAAAGCCATGACATCATTTTCTGGAATTTTCCAAAATGTTTAAAGGCACAGTCAACTTAGTGTATGTAAACTTCTGACCCACTGGAATTGTGATTAAGTGAAATATTCTGTCTGTAAACAATTGTTGGAAAAATTACTTGTGTCATGCACAAAGTAGATGTCCTAACCGATTCCCAAAACTATAGTTTGTTAACAAGAAATTTGTGGAGTGGTTGAAAAACTAGTTTTAATGACTCCAACCTAAGTGTATGTAAACTTCTGACTTCAACTGTATTAACTGAAGACATTTCAGCATTTAATTTGTAATGAATTTGTGAACATTTCAAGAAACATAATTCTACTTTGACATTCTAGGATATTTTGTGTAGGCCAGTGACCAAAAATCTATATTTAATCAATTTTAAATTCAGGCTGTTTTTTTTGGGGGGGGGGGTTGAGGTGAGGATGAGGATTATTTAAGATACTCTTTGAAGAGGTAGGGTTTCAGGTGCTAACACAAACCACATGCATATCGACACGTATTGACACACACACACACACTTTCACGCTCATCATATGCTACTGCTCCTCTGTAATTTATTCTTGCTCTTGTTATCTATTCTGGTGCCTAGTCACTTTACCCTTCCTTTATGTACCTACCCCTTGCAGTTGTACACATCTTGCCATGGGGCTGAGAGAAAATGTGCAGTTTTAATACTAATTTCCTGCAATTCTACACATTTTGTCATGGCTTAAACATTTTGTTGTGACTCAAACATAACAAAATCAATGGGGGCCCCATGCCATGACAAAAATACTCCTGAATGCATCATTTTTTAAACTTTCGATTCTCTCTGACTAACCAGGTTTCCATCCACAGTTTTTATGTAAAGTCATACTGTATCACAAAAATCACAACCACTGTGATGGAAACAGGAAGTTTCGGTACAATTTTACAAATGGAACAGATCATTTGTTCGTTCGACATGGTGTGATCTTTTTGTGTCTGTAAAATATGCGAGAAATGGCGATGGAAATGCCTTTATGCGCAAATATTGATATAATAACCATCATATCGACGTAAACTTGGAGTCATGCGACGATATGCTGTGTGGTCCTCCGACTCGGGAAACCATGCAATTTATTAGGGTACAGATTAAATAATTTATGATGAACTTTACAGGGTGGTGGAAGTGCACTGGGATCTTGATGCTCCTTTCCAATAAATATTGAGGGTCTGATTCTAGTGACATGATGATCGATGCTTGACTGCCATTTGACAAATAAAAATATTTGTCAAATCTCTTTTCCATAATAATCTCATCATGTAGACTGGCCTACCTGCACTGTATCTGTGAGCTGTTGGTTAAAGCACACATGCCAAGACCAGAATAGGCACATTTTTGTTATTCAACGCAACAGTTTCTGTGACAAAAAATCGGTACAATTGAAAATGTGATGGAAACACATTGAACATTAGATTTTTATTCGATGCATGAAAACTTAAGCTAAAAGTCTGTTTGGTGGAAACACATCACAGGTGGGAAAATGCGCATTTGCAGATTTGAGAATATTCGCATAAATCTGTCGCCAATTGGATGGAAACGTAGCTACTGACTGACTAGCTTTTATTTTGGTGATTGTTAGTTCTCAAAGATGATCTTATTTAGAAATATATACAGTGCATTTGGAAAGTATTCAGACCCTTTTACTTTTTCCACATTTTGACAAGTTTCTCTGGTCTGATGAAACCAAGATTGAACTCTTTGGCCTGAAGCGTCACGTCTGGAGGAAACCCTGCACCATCCCTACGGTAAAGCGTGGTGGTGGCAGCATCATGCTGTGGGGATGTTTTTCAGCGGCAGGGACTGGGAGACTAGTCAGGATCAAGGGAAAGATGAACGGAGCAAAGTACAGAGAGATCCTTGATGAAAACCTGCATCAGAGCGCTCAGGACCTCAGGCTGGGGCAAAGGTTCACCTTCCAACAGGACAACGACCCTAAGCACACAGCCAAGATGACGCAGGAGTGGCTTCGGGACAAGTCTCTGAATGTCCTTGAGTGGCCCAGCCAGAGCCCGGACTTGAACCTGATTGAACATCTCTGGAGAGACCTGAAAATAGGTGTGCAGCGACGCTCCCCATCCAACCTGACAAACCTTGCGAGGATCTGCAGAGAAGAATGGTAGAAACTCCCCAAGTACAGGTGTGCCGAGCTTGTAGCGTTATACCCAAGAAGAGTCGGCTGTTACCGCTGCCAAAGGTGCTTCAACAAAGTACTTAGTATTTTAGAATAAGGCTGCAACGTAACAAAATGTGGAAGAAGTCAAGGGGTCTGAATATTTTCCGAATGCACCGTATATGTGTCCATGATCTACATACTTTATATCTCTTTTAGTCGTCCTAAGTTTACACTGAAAACGTTTTTTCATCCCATTTATTATTACTATTATTATATATTTTTTTACTGTTTGGACATAGGCGCCCGAAAAAACACTTAGGCGGCCCGTCCAATACTTTTCTATGTCGAAACAACCCTGTAAGATACAAAATGAATTCCGCATAGGCTATTAAAAGCGAAACACAGACAAAAGAAGAAAAAAAAACTAAAAGTAAACAGAAGGAAATGCCGCTCCTAATTGGAAACAGCATTTCTACTTAGAGCCAATCAAATGTGAGCGCTGAATGCCACCGACTCTGACCACTCCCATTCAAAATATAAATCCAAACCTGAATTGTGCCCAGACTTCCAATAGTTGAGTGAACGAGATGGGACTACATACACCTATACAATCCTCTCGGACCTTCCTATGGGTTTATTTGGCATTCAGGGACCGAATGGCTTCGAGCAGGAAATCAAGTGATTATCTCTATCCATCTCTTCCCTCCCACAGGCCCAGAGAGGAGGAGTGTGGAGATAGACAAGAAGAACAAGGAGATCACAGCGTACCATGAGTCTGGCCACGCTATCGTGGCGTACTACACCAAGGACGCCATGCCCATCAATAAGGCCACCATCATGCCCAGAGGTTCTTCCCTGGGTCATGTAAGTAGGACTGGAAATAGGGAATTTTAAATATATAGGAAACTAGATGGGTAGGGAACACAACATGGTTAGACTAATTAGAATATATTAAAAAATATATATTTTATACTGGTTTCTTATATGAAGGCTATGACACAAAATAAAACCACCTTTTTTTCAGGAATCTGTTCTGCTGAGCATGCCAGTATAATAATGCATAATGCTTAATTCCCCCTGGGTTTTGTCTTGCAAATGAAATGATTGTTTTTTTATGTTTTTAGAATCGTCAAATGTGAAGTGGTTGGTTCCGTTTGTTGCCAGGCCTCACTCCTCTTCCCCCACTGTCCATCCTAGGTGTCTATGCTCCCAGAGGATGACCGCTGGAGCGAGACGCGAGCTCAGCTGCTGGCCCAGATGGACGTCAGCATGGGAGGCCGTGTGGCAGAGGAGATCATATTTGGCAATGAGTTCATCACCACTGGTATGCAGGGGGATGTAGAGTTGGTGTAGGAGGGCAATTAGAGTACAGAGTTACACCTAGCACAGTACTGTAGAACAATAAGAATTTTCCAGAAAACGGGATGGTGCATCCCGTGTTGGGGTAATCCTGGCATCCAAATGTAAAATAAATAATATTCATGTTTTAGTGATTGATGATATGGTCATATAGCTGACACTTTTATCCAAAGTGACTTATAGAATTGTGGAACATTGACAGTGACGCATATCTTCAGTATATGTGACCCATGCAGGAATCGAACCCAGGTCCTTACTGTTGCCAACACCATGCTCTGACTCACTGAGCCATTGGTATCTTTTAGCCCGTTAATAGTCTTCCAAGAGTCCAAGACTCAACAAAATATATCAAATACATGTTCATCTTGTTTTTTTTAGGGGCATCAAGTGACTTTGATGCTGCCACCAAAATTGCAAGAATGATGGTGACCAGATTTGGAATGTGTGAGAGGGTAAGTTATGTTTGTTCGAGAAAGAGGAAATGAATGAATGTCTTATACTGCATGAGCAAAGGTCTGCTGTTTGTATTGTATGCCCGTCAAGAACTACTACCTAGTGTGGAACCTTCACAAAGATCTATCTCTGTTTCTCAATTCAATGAGCTTCATTGGCATAAATGGTAACCACCCTATGTTGCAGCACTACATACAGTGCATTCGGAAATATTCAGACCCCTTCCCCTTTTACACATTTTGTTACATAACAGCCTTATTCTAAAATGGATTACCAAAACATTTCTTTATCAATCTACACACAATACCCCATAATGACAAAGTGAAAACAGGTTTTTAGAAATGTTTGCAAATGTGTATATATATAAAAAAAAAAATGAAATACCTTATTTCCATAAGTATTCAGACCATTTGCTATGAGACTCAAAATTGAGATCAGGTGCATCCCGTTTCCAATGATCATCCTTGAGATGTTTGTACAACTTCATTGGAGTCCACCTGTGGTAAATTCAATTGATTGGACATGATTTGGAAAGGCACACACCAGTCTGTATAAGGTCCCCTAGTTGACAGTTCATGTCAGAACAAAAACCATGCCATGAGGTCGAAGGAATTATCCGTAGAGCTCCGAGACAGAATTGTGTCGAGGCACAGACCTGGGGAAGGGTACATAAAACATGTCTGCAGCATTGAAGGTCCCCAAGAACACATTGGCCTCCATCATTCTTAAATGGAATACGTTTGGAACCACCAAGACGCTTCCTAGAGCTGGCCTCCTGGCCAAACCGAGCAATCGGGGGAGAGCACACAGACAAGACAATACAGATGTGCCAAGCTTGCTGCATCATACCCAAGAAGACTTGAGGCTGTAATCGCTGCAAAAGGTGCTTCAACAAAGTACTGAGTAAAGGGTCTGAATACTTATGTAAATGTGATATTTGCGTTTTTTATATATATTTTTTATACGTTTGCAAAAATTTCTAAAAACCTGTTCTTGCTTTGTCGTTATGGGGTATTGTGTGTAGGTTGATGGGGGGGGAACTATTTGATTAATTTTAGAATAAGGCTGTAAAATAACAAAATGTGGAAAAAGTCAAGGGGTCTGAATACTTTCCGAATGCACTGTATATATTGTGACAGTATATCTTTCTCACTCACTCACTCACTCACTCACTCACTCACTCACTCACTCACACTCTCACCTGTGTTGTAGCTGGGTGTCATGACCTATGCTGACCAAACCAAACAGAGCCCGGAGACACAGGCTGCCATCGAACATGAAGTCAGGATACTTTTAAAGGTAAGTTTCCACATACATCGTCCTTCTAAGGCCCTGACTTGGTGCTCTTTGGCTTGTGGTTGCATCACCGCCTGGTATGGCAACTGCTCGGCATCTGACCGCAAGGCGCTACAGAGGGTAGTGCGTACGGCCCAGTACATCACTGGGGCCAAGCTTCCTACTGTCCAGGACCCCTATACCAGGCGATGTCAGAGGAAGGCCCTAAATATTGTCAAAGACTCCAGCCACCGTAGTCATAAACTGTTTTCTCTGCTACCCCACAGCAAGTGCTACTGGAGCGTCAAGTCTAGGTCCAAAAGGCTCCTTAACAGCTTCCAAGCCATAAGACTGCTGAACAGTTAATCAAATGGCTACCCTGACTATTTTCATTGACCCCCCCCGCTCTCTTTTTACGATGCTGCTACTCACTGTTTATTATCTATGCATAGTCACTTTACCCCTACCTACATGTACATACCGCAATTACCTCGACTAACCTGTACCCCCGCACATTGACTCGGTACTGGTACACCCTGTATATAGCCTCGTTATTGTAATTTTATTGTGTAACTTTTTTTTTTTACTGTAGTTTATTTAGCAAAAATATTCTTAACTCTTATTTTTCTTAAAACTGCATTGTGTGTAAAGGGCTTGTAAGTAAGCATTTCACGGTAAGGTCTACACTTGTTGTATTCGGCACATGTGACAAATAACATTTGATTTGATTTGAAGCCCTTTACAGAAATTCATTCAACACTATCTTCTGTCAGATGGCATCATTCTAACAGGACACGCAGTTGCCATGAGCCATCTATACTGGAACTCATCTCTAAAAATGTAGATGTTGCTTATCCGCTTAACACTAGCTCCTAATTCTGAAAATCATTCTGCTCTCCGTAGCTGTGACGCACTGGCAATTACAGCAAACCATGCTCGATCAGATGAGCAAACGTGCTCCAGCTAGCATCCTAGTGCTAGCTTGTTTGAATGGCCTTTACGGTAGCCAGTTTGACAGGTTGTTGATAAAGTTATGGGTCTTTTCTCATAAATCAGCATGTATCGGACTCTGACAGCTGGCACTGTGCCTCGCTAGTACTTTGTAACATTTGGCCAGCGCAATAACGTTGCAGCTAGAGCAGTCAGCTGTGCTGAAGAACTAGGCGTACTAATCACAGCTAACCTAACATACATTTGAAGTCGGAAGTTTACATACACCTTAGCCAAATACATTTAAACTCAGTTTTTCACAATTCCTGACATTTAATCCTGTCTTAGGTCATTTAGGATCACCACTTTATTTTAAGAATGTGAAATATCAGAATAATAGTAGAGTGATTTTATTTAAGCTTTTATTTCTTTCATCACATTCCCAGTGGGTCAGAAGTTTACATACACTCAATTAGTATTTGGTAGCATTGCCTTTAAATTGTTGAACCTTTTGCATAACAACAGAATTAACGACTGGTCGCATCTGTGGCAACATGCCCAAAAGAACCAACCGATTTTTGACCAGACTGGTGGTAGAATGAAATTGGTGGAAGAATGGAATTGTAGGAATTTTTCTTATAAAAATTAATTAAAATATGTAATTCATTGTTAGTTTAATATGTTAACTGTTTTATAAAACCAACAAGGCACGCAAGATCACGCTATGTGATGAATACAGTCGCAGGTAAATGGGTTGACTGGCACTTCGTTTCGTGTCGGGTTGAACAACGCCATTTACCTGTGACTATTAATCACATAGCACGACCTCTTGTGCCTTAACGCTTAAATATTAGATACAGGTTTATAGTTTTTTAACTCTGACTCCTTTGAGGATGAAAGGGGGTTCAGTGGACGATGTCACCTTGGTAACATTTTCGAATGTTAGGGCAGCATATTGTGGTCAAATGTATTTTTTGATGTCCCATGAGTGTTTGCGAACTATCAGACAGATCAGTGCAGACAGCTGACGTGAGACAATGGCACTGGCTGTGTAAAAATAATTTCTGGTGGTTTGTGTGGTCCTCAGGATTCGTACGAGCGGGCCAGGGCGCTCCTCAAGTCTCACGCCAAGGAGCACAAGAACCTGGCAACCGCCCTGCTGCAGTACGAGACGCTGGATGCCAAAGAGATCAAGATGGTCCTGGAGGGCAAGGCCCTAGAGATCAGATGAGACCTCCAAGGGTGGAGGCGTCACTCTGTTTATTGGGGGGATGGGGTGGGGAGAGGAGACTAAATCTGGCTGTGGATTAGGGTTGGGAAGCATAGGAACTGTTGGGACTGGCTTTTTGGAAGGTGTTGGAATGTAAATATATGAAATTTAAGGTTTCAAGATAGGATAATTTTTTTATGTAAAATATGTACGCAAACTACGCACAGTCTTATCTTCCTGTTAATGTCTGGATAGTTGTTAGGATCCTTATTGTCGATAACAAGGAGGATTGTGGGATTTCCCTTCAAATTGGTAGGGGCAATCAGCAGTTGCTGCATCCATTTTTGTATTATAAATTAATGATATGTACCCATTTGATTCTTGAAGAATATAACTTATAAATGCCTCATGAGTTTAGTTCAACTGTCGTACCCCATCAGAACCCAAAATATACGCTTGTATTATGCCAATGTTTGTACACAAACTAAATGTAAACAAACACTGTAAAGCCTAAAAATTGCCAGATTCACACATTTTGTTAGTAGTTTGTATGTATCCCATTGCCATATGACCTCTTTTTCAATGTACCCTGTCGTGTGTGTGTGCGCGCACGCGCATTGAATGTTTTTGGGCTAGTAAGTCCCAAGTCCAGTGAGTCCATGCCCTGGTTCCTCAGAATCACTACAAAATAATCTTACCAGTAAAATACAGTTGTCTCTACCTGAGACTGTCAATCATGTATTTGTAATAAGGAATCTGATTCCCCCTAAATAGTCTAACAACTTTTCCCAGTTTTACCAATTTTCCCAGGTTTGAGCCTTGTGTGCTAGTTGCCGTTTCAAAGGTGGCCTTTTGGGAATGTACGTGTACTCGGAGTAGGAACTCTTTTGGACTTGAGCCACAATTCAAATGTGTCTTAGCACTTTGGTCAGTCTGATCACTTACTCGATGTATTTATGTTATCAAATATGTCAATGCTGTGTGTATATATAGATGGGAGTGCTGCTGTGCTTTGAAATTATGCTTTTATTCACTTCATACTCAACGTTGGCAAATTAAGCTGTGACGGGCCATTGGGTCCTCCGTTTTTGGATCTGATTAGTTCATCCATTTACTATGAAATACCTTAAAAGTTATCTGATTTCTAGGTCTAAACAATTGTCAAAGTAACAGTTAAACCTAAGAGACCCTACAACTCCTCATATCCTGGTTCACTCCCCACTTCTGCAGTGTACTCTCTATTCACATCTGAACACAGCTGTCTCTCTAGCATTACTTGAGTAGATCTGTGAATCTGTTTTTTTACATTTCCTCACTTTGTATGGTTTTAAGCACTGTAGCTCAGAACCTCACAGTGTAAGCAAGGACCGTCATACTAATTTGCTGACGTGTTGGCCTATAAGGAAAACGGTCAAATGTAACTGTAGACAATCGACTCAATCGCTTCAACAATGTAGTATCTCCATCTTTGGTGAGAATGAACAGTTTTTACAGAATGCTTTAGGCAAGAATATTGAACTCCTTTGAAATGTCTGCTAATGTTGAGTTGGAAGCATGAAGATTGTGATACAATGGAGGTTTAAAGCCATACCTTTAGGATGTAATAATGTGGGATTAAAAGGTTTTTAATTGTAATTTTTTGTCAACAATCTACACTAAATACTAAAATGTCAAGTGGAAGAATATATATTGTTTAAGATTGATAGAAATTAAATAACAAAAATATAGTCCTTGGAAAAGTATTCAGTCAATATATACATTGAGTATACAAAACATTAAGGACACCAGCTCTTTCCATGACAGACTGACCAGGTGAATCCAGGTGAAAGATGTGATCCCTTATTGATGTCAGTTGTTAAATCCACTTCAGTCAGTGTAGATGAAGTGGAGGAGACCGGTTAAAGTTTTTTTTTAAGCATGTGTGCTATTCAGAGGGTGAATGGGCAAGACAAAATATTAAATTTCCGTTGAACGGGGTATGGTAGTAGGTGCCAGGCACACTGGTTTGTGTCAAGAACTGCACCACTGCTGGGTTTTCACACTCAACAGTTTCCCGTGTGTACCAAGAATGGTCCACCACCCAAAGGACATCCAGCTAACTTGACACAACTGTTGGAAGCATTTGAGTCAACATTGGCCAGCATCCCTGTGGAACGCTTTCGACACCTTGTAGAGTCCATGCCCCAACGAATTTACATTGTTCAATTCGTCGGGGTGTGGGACAACTCAATATTAGGAAGGTGTCCTTAATAATTTGTACACTCGGTGTATGTTAGAAACACATTTGGCAGTGACTACAGCTGTGAGCCTTCTTGGGTAAGTCTCTAAGCTTTACACATCTGGATTGTGCAATATTAGCCAATTATTATTTTTATAATTCTTAAAGCTCTGTCAAGATGTTGGGACTCATGGCTAGACAAAAATGTTAGTCTTGCCATAGATTTTCAATCAGATTTAATTCAAAACTGTAACTTGGCCACTCAGGAACATTCCCTGTCTTCTTGGTAGGCAACTCCAGTGTAGATTTGTGTTGTAGGTTATTTTCCTGCTTAACGGTGAATTCTTCTCCCAGTGACTGCTGTAAAGCAGACTGAAGCAGGTTTTCCTCTAGGATTTTACCTGTGCTTAGCACCATCCCATTTATTTTTATCCTGAAAAAGAGATTTGCCAACGTCAAGCATATCCATACCATGATGCAGCCACCACCATGCTGGAAAATAAGAAGGCAGTTAACTCAGTGATGTGTTGGATTTGCCCTGAACATAAGGCTTTGCATTTAGGCCAAAAAGTGTGTTCCTTTGCTGTTTTTTTTCTTTTCAGTCATACTTTATTCTGTATATTTGTATTTTTCTTTTGACTCTGTCGTTTAAGTCATGTCGTCATTACAATGTTGTTGATCCATCCTCAGTTTTCTCCAATCACAGCCACAGTTTTCTCCAATCACAGAATAATAGTAGAGAGAATGATTGATTTATTTCAGCTATTATTTCTTTCATCACATTCCCAGTGGGTCAGAAGTTTACATACATTCAATTAGTATTTGGTAGCATTGCCTTTACATTGTTTAACTTGGGTCAAACGTTTCGGGTAGCCTTCCACAACCTTCCCACAATAAGTTGGGTGAATTTTGGCCCATTCCTACTGACAAAGCTGGTGTAACTGAGTCAGGTTTGTAGGCCTCCTTGCTCGCACAGACTATCAGTTCTCCCCACAAATGTTCTATAGGATTGAGGTCAGGGCTTTATGATGGCCACTCCAATACCTTGACACCTTGACTTTGTTGTCCTGAAGCCAATTTTTTTTCTGAGGTCTTGGCTGATTTCTTTAGATTTTCCCATGATGTCAAGCAAAGAGGCACTGAGTTTGAAGGTAGGCCTTGAAATACATCCACATCTCCAATTGACTCAAATGATGTCAATTAGCCTATCAGAAGCTTCTAAAGCCATGACATAATTTTCTGGAATGTTCCTTGTTTTTTTAACGGCACAGTCAATTTAGTGTATGTAAACTTCTGACCCACTGGAATTGTGATACAGTGAGTTATAAGTGAAATAATCTGTCTGTAAACATATGTTGGGAACATTTCTTGTGTCATGCACAAAGTAGATGTCCTAACCGACTTGCCAAAACTATAGTTTGACAGTGGTTTGTGGAGTGGTTGAAAAACACGTTTTAATGTCTCCAACCTAAGTGTATGTAAGCTTCTGACTTCAACTGTAAATGATCCTTGTGTCACTCCCTCTTTGAACTATCGGCTGCCCGATAAACAAAATAACATTCTGTGTAACAATAAATCCATAGCATTTACAGCACAATAAAATATATACAAACTCATAGCTCTTTGTGAACTCTTGAAAAATTCTAATATGACTATTTAATTCCCACAGTAACATTCATTTTGTTCACATCTGTCTTCATCTGTCTTCACACCTCCCCTGGCGTCAGTGACTTAAGGACTTCCATGAGAACATCTCTTCTTAGAGATTGCCACAGATACGGTATGTTTGAACCTTGTGATAGCCCACAGATGGTCTGCCATCCAGACAATGTAATATATTGTGATTCAGTCATCATACTGGGCTTTGCATGCCAGCCAATCACCTTCTCTCATTCTTACACTACAGTCGTCATTCATAGAAAACAAATGAAAAATCAAAGGGTCTATGCGGCGCATCAATACTTTTTGTTGCTGTTTATACCGATGCCTGTTTATTAATGAAAAGCAGAATATACTAAATATCATTCATCACAATGGTTAACCAATGCAAAATAATAGGAAAACATTTCAAGCTTATTAATAGCATTACATTTAGCCGAATCGGTACACATATGGCGCAGGGAAAAGTCAAAGAAAGGAAAACAACCAGATTCTAATCTAATCAACTATATTTAAATGATATGAGTGCACCCTTGTGTCGCTCCCTCTGAACAGTGCAATAAAATATATCAACATTCATAGCTCTTTACGAACTCTTGAACAGTCCAAACATGGCAATTTTATTCACACAGTAACATTCAATGAATCTGTCTTCACACCTCTCCTGGCGTCAGTGACCCCAGGACTTCCATGGGAACGCCAGCCAGTCAGGAGTATTATCAGCGTCTCATCCTTCCACTACAGCAGTCATTTATGGAAAACAAATGAAAAACCAAAGAGCCTGTCATGTCAAATAGTGTCCCCCTGCAAAAAAAGGTTTTTGGGTTCCCAGGACTGCCGAAACATTGCAAAGAATACTATCCAAATATGTTTTGGGATTTAAATGGCTAGCTAACGTTACTTGTTTACTTACATCAGCCTGCCTAGTCAGCTAGCTAGCCAGAACGTTTTGTTTAGCTAACATTAGCGAGCTAGCTAATTGTTTTTGTACCTTTCAGTTTGTATGTAACGTTAGCTGCACTTCAATGGCATCCCTTGAGGAGATGTTATTTTATCTTTCCAACCAGGCGAAGTACTATGAAGGCACCGCATGAACAACCATTTTTCAACAACAGTTTTCCATCTAGGTAGTTGGTCATCTAGAAGTTGCTAGTTATACATTTAGTTATATGTCTGAATTTTGAGGTATATAGCTATAAGTTAACTCTGATCAATCAAATGGGTAGGTCTAAGCAATTATGGTCATTCCAACTGCCCTTAACTAGGTGTCTTTGCTAGACAGACACACAGACAAAGAGAGAGGGGGGAAGAGGGAGAAATAAAAGATGAAAGAGAGGTGGGAAGAGCGTGAAAGACAGAGTCATGGGGGAGAGAAACATAGAAAGTCAGTCGTGCAAAATGACTTAGACTTGAGTATTTCAACAACTCTTGTCTTCAAACTTGTCAGGCAATCACATGTACCTACGGGGGAAGGATTGTCAGCCACACAGGAGGGTGATTTTCACTGAGGAGAAGGAGACCATGCTGACCATGCCGAGATGCATGTTGGCCATTTCGGTGTGAAGCCATGCTTGCCAAAATCAACATACACTTCTGATTGCCAAAATCAACATACACTTCTTTTGGCATGGGATTGTCAAAGATATGGACAGCTGGGCAAGTGAAATAACAGTTTGTTTATCGATCACATTCGATTATATCTGAAATTATTAGGATTTCAATGAATGTCATATCAGAGAGAAAACAATGTTTCAATTTGTCACATTGTGCTTGAAGGTGAATACCTGTCTAGCATGATGACGACCGATTATTTTACCAAGTGGGTGGAGGCAATACCCATTAAGGTCTGTAAAGGAAGATAATGGGCTTAACTCTAAATTCCCTTCTGTAACCCATATGAAAAGGGTGCTTGGAACCAGAAATGTATTTTCTTTTGTATGATACCCATCAAGGACCAGACTGGCGAGGCCACCTCCAAGGCGATGATGGACATCTTCAACACCCATGGTTCTCCTGAGGTCATCTTGAGTGACCGAGGTTGTGAACTCTGGAACAAGGTATGGATGTAATAGGTTATATTCTGCCACCAATAGTTTGTTTGAGTTTTTTTTTACAATTAGTTTTTGTTTTTCCTTGGTACATAATCAGACATGTCAATATCTTCCATTGTCAATAGATATCCCTCTCCTACCCCCTCCTCCAGGTTTGGATGAAAGGACCAAACACACCCTCAAGACTGCCATGGGCAAGTCCCTTGACGGGTTCTAGGAATGGTGGGAGGACAACCTGAAGGTAATTATCTTTGCACACAACAGCATCGTCCAGGCCTCCAGAGTACTCACTCTATCGCCTGCTGTACGGACGGGAGCCGCAGCTGTTTACTGAGGTAAACAATGCAATTATACATAAAATGATTGCCTATACTGTAGTATAAAACAATGTGTGATTGACTTAGTGTTTTTCTGTTGCTATTTTTGTATAACGTAGTTTGAGATCACTGATACTCCACCTGATGTGGTGGAAGTTGTCAAACCAGATCAGAATGCCTTCGAGGACCACCTTCAGGCACGGACTGAGAAGGATGTGGAGGTTTTTGACCAGGTCAAAATGATTGTCTGCTGTTTATTTATTTTCTGGCCTTCCAAGAGATATATAAGAGATGTATTTGTAATAATATTAACTATAATTGCATTTATTTCTTTTATCAATCAAGGTGAGACTGAACATGGACAAGGCGCTTGAGAAAAAGGAGAGCCACCGGAGGAGAATCAAGGGGACCAAGTGCTTTGACACCCGGGCGAATTACTTGGCTTTTAAGAAGGAAGAAAGGAAGGCGATACCTGGGAACGCTTGATGCTCTTTCGCTCCTCGCTGGGGTCACCATCCGTTAAGGTGAATATAAAAACTCAGATGACTACTATTTGTATTTGCTGCCTCATGGTGGGCGGCATCACCATGCTGTCAGCAGTCCAGTGGTTTCTCCAAATAGTCAATCTCAAGGCTAACCACTGGGTCACATTAAGTAACCACCACTTCCAGGTAGGTACTGTTAAGGTGTAGAACTCCAGTCGTCATGACACCACCCTGGATTTTCTCTCACAACTCATCTCTCTCTTTTCCAAGGACCATCCCTTACCAACCCCACTGACATAAAAAATGAGACCGGTATCCTTTCTTTCTGTCTTCCATTAACATTATTGCATGTCTAATCAAACATTTAAATTAAATCATTCAATAACTGTATTTTTACATACCTGATAATCCTTTAACCTGTGTGTTTTCTTGTTTACGTCTGTCTCCTACCCGGTTCCCTTTACTCTGCTCCTGTTCTCCAGGACCTAGGGTTTCTGCCTAACACCCAGACATGGATCCACCTGATGGCCTCCATTACCAACCACCCTCCAACTTTTCATTACATCAGCTACTGTTATGGTCATGTTGTCATTATCTGCTAAGAAGGAGCAAGAAAACTATCATACTGGGCACATAATGTGAGCTGCACAGATTAGCTAAAAACAGTAGCACTGCAAACACTCAGAACAAAGAGGGCAGCAGCGCCTGGACTTTGCAGTTTCCCTCTTCGAGTCCACCTTCCAAGACTGACTACATGTTGAAAACAAGTGACAAGCTCCCATCCGCACAGCACCCACCTCCTCTCTATTCCACACACCAGAATTCAGTATTTCAGTCTATGATTGCAATGTGAGTGTACAAAAAAATCAGAAAGTAAGTTGACACACATGTACCAACAATATATATTTTTAATGTATTTAAATCTAAAATATTGCTGGATTGGTTTTCACAGATGTTTCATTAGGTTCGTTATTGTAAATTGTTACATATCCCTTGATGGTATTTGTTCAACATTATTAATTGTTGTATCATAAGATATACAATAGATATATATACAACCACAAGGGTGTACTAATGAGCTAGGCTCCCAAAAAAATGTCTGCAGCATTGAAGGTCCCCAAGAACACAGTGGCCTCCATCATTCTTAAATTGAAGAAGTTTGGAACCACCAAGACTCTTCCTAGAGCTGGCCGCCCGGCCAAACTGAGCAATCGAGGGAGAAGGGCCTTGGTCAGAGAGGTGCCCAAGAACCCGATAGTCACTCTGACCGAGCTCCATAGTTCCTCTGTGGGGATGGGAAAACGTTCCAGAAGGACAACCAAAAAATGAGGTATTGTGTGTATTAATCCAATTGAATACATTTTAGAATAAGGCTGTTATGTAACAAAATGTGGAAAAAGTCAAGGGGTCTGGATACTTTCTGAATGCACTGATTGATATAGTTCCAGTCCTCTAGGGCTGCACTGTCTCTGTTTTTTGTTCTTGGCTAATAGGCGAATCAGAGACTGAGTTATAGAGGTGTTTGAGATCTTGACATTAAATGATCAACTACACCCTTTTTACACTACTGGGCCAAACGGAGACAAGTCTAGCTCTACTGGGCTGGCCAGGTTACAGATCCACCATAGTTGCTGGAACCGTACTAGAAACAACAATGTAAAAAATAAAACATCTGAGCCAGGACAGTTTGGTTTGGGTAGGCTTTACAGTGTAAGTCCGGTAAAAGAGTGAGGAAGAAACATGGATTGGAGTTGTGCAACTGTGATAAAGGGCCCGTAAAGAGAACTAGGCCTCATCTTTTCTCTTCAATACTGACCATTAGACATACAAATGTCAGTTAGTGTTTCAGTCTCTCACACACTGCTGATGGGCAGTGGACTGAAATAGGTGCCAGTTCTCATATTGGGTGCTGGTACCATTTTATATTTAGGAACTCAAGCAGTAGGAAATGTGAGGTTTCGGAACTTAGTTCTGGTGTGAAGTCAAGCACTGCTGATGGGACGATTTTCCTAATCCTATTTATGGCCCTGGTCCTAAAATAACCCTAGGTTCTATACCGTTTTTGGTGTTGACAAGGAACCAGATGGGTATGCCTATAGGCAGGATCACTGCATTGGATATAAAAGCAACCAGTTCATCATTTCTGACAGAAACAAATCTGGTGGGATTCTAGACGTACCCTTGTTGTACTCATGTTTACTCTTGAGCTTGGCCCCTAAAACTGCTCCAGGGGCACCGCAATGTAGCTGACTGTGGCTTCCAAACCCTTGGGGTGTTTATGTGTGTGTGTTGCTGTGGAGGTTGGGCTAGGGCAGGGTAGCCAATTCGGGCCCTGGAGAGCTGCAGGGTGTACAGGTTTTTGTTGAGGTTGGTGGGCCAGGGGTTGATTTTGTGCTGGGAATCCCTATTTCTCTGTGTCACTTCTGCCATAAACACACAAATGCACACTTACTGATGTAAATAATGTGTATGTTCTCTCTCTGTCTCTCCCTGGTTGTTGTTGTTGATTCAGGTTTACATATATGTCAGATGGAGGCCCTGTGCATCTCCACCTAGAGAGGCACCTTCACCACATGGGACAGGTAGGCTGAGAACAATGTACAATGTAGGGAGTACAGTAGATGTACACTTTTCATGACCTGTACAGCAGGGGTGGGCAGTCTCACCCTGCGAAGGCCAGTTTATGATTGCAGTCTTTTGTTCCAGCACAGGCAATACCCAGACTACGGTTAGTTGAGTAGTAGAATCATGTGTGCTACTGCTTGGCTGGGGGGAAAAGCCTGCACTTACACAGGCCCTTGTTGATCACCAGGACTGAATAACAGTACAGTATGTGTGTACCTGTGTCGATATCCCACCCCACACCTCTCTCTTTCTTTTTTACATCTCTCTTACACACACACACAAAAACGTGAGTTCCCTTTCACAACTTCATCAGCTGGCAGGAGCTGAGCGCAGCGGAGCTGGTGAGGTCCTGGAACAATTGCATCATGATGGGTCGGTCTGGGGTCATTCAAAGGTCACTAGAGGTCATACAGTAGTTTAGCAGACCCTAGCTCTAATTCTGATAATACAGTTGAGTGGCCTCTATCTTTGGACTTTGATTATTAGTAATGATAACAATAAATAGACTTTATTTGATTTTGCTATCCCAAACGAAATGTGCTAAGCCCCAAAAACTCCTGTAACTACCAAAGCAAATAACATTACGTTAAAACATTGATTTGTATTTGTTGTTGTTTGTACTTTTTGATGGCAGGCGTTTCACTGCGTGATGGTGCTGCACTTCATGTCCAGAAATAAGTGTTTCCAGGTGGCAAGACTATTTGAATTAAGATTGAAATTAAATCCATTTTAATCCCACTTTGTAACACAATAAAATGTGAAGAAATGCAAGGGCTCTAAATCTCGCAACGTATGAATTGTGTGTGTATTTATGATAAATACGGCGGCACACACTCCAGGGAAATTCACATATTTTCTGTCTTTTATTTATTTTTAAATCTAAATCTTAACCAAACAGAAGCCAGATCCCAGCAATTTCGCTATTGTCAAGCACTCAACTCCAAATCCGTATCTTTAAAACAATAGTGCGGTTATGTGTTCAGATTGTCGGCGTGTGTCACCATGTTAATTATTCATTTTCACAAGGTTCAGCTTAATCTTAGTCTACTACACACACAGTTTTCTCAATCCTATTGATTCATCACTGATTCTTCTGAAACTCCCCAGGCACGCTGCAAAACAGTAAAGAGGGAATATGAGCAAATGATGAAAGAGAACGTTATTGGACAGTGTTGCAGATGAAAACGACCTTTTTAGTTAACATCTGGTGAGATGTATGTTGAAATATAGTAATATACTGTATAATATAATATATGCAATTTAGAAGATGTTTTTATCCAAAGCAACTTAAAGTCATGCATGCATACATTAAGTATGGGTGGTCCCGGGAATCAAACCCACTATCCTGGCGTAGCAAGCTATGCTCTACCATTGGAGTCTCTGTCAAATACATTTGTACCTCTTCTCTATACAGTTCCAGAATTAGTCCATGCCATGGACTACTCTAATGCCAGTTGAGTTACTGTGTATCAGGGTTGGGGTCATTGCATTTCAATTAGGTCAATCAAGGAAGTAAACTGAAATTACAATTCACATTTTTTCTAATAGAAGAAGCAATGAATGTTTGTTTACTTACTGTGTGTGTGCTGGAGTGAATTCCTCTGCTTTCTGCCTTTCTCCATCCTCCCCAAAGTACTGAACACTGGTGAGTCACATGATACTGGTCACATGACTCACATGATGCCCCTGTCAAGAATGCAGTCAGTCATAAGTGAGAAATCAGTGTAGAAAAAGCCACAAAATGGCAGTTAGAATCCAAAAAGAAGGCCTGTATAATGTACAGATTGGAAGATACGTTACTGCTATAATGATTTGAAATAATTTGTATAGTCCCATGTACATTCCCCATTTCCCTACGTTTTTTTGTT
Source organism: Salvelinus alpinus (assembly GCF_045679555.1). Taxonomy (NCBI): domain Eukaryota; kingdom Metazoa; phylum Chordata; class Actinopteri; order Salmoniformes; family Salmonidae; genus Salvelinus; species Salvelinus alpinus. Next base: position 44,997,770 of record NC_092108.1, on the reverse strand, counting down.
GTGTATTATCGGTTGTTTTAATATCCCGTATGGAGTTTCTAACATGCAAAGAAAATGTATGTAAAAAAAAAAAAAAAAAAAAAATACAATAAATGCTATTTTATCTTATCTTATATTCGTATTACAGAGGTAGGAGCTGAGTTTCGTCCTGCTGTAACTTAGCTATGCTGAGTTCAGTAAAGTATCTTCTCTGCAAGTCATATCAGATGTTTCTATCACATATGGTCTATTTGTTCTCCTCTCCCTTGTATCTAGTTACAGCGATAAAGCCATATTAGATGTTTATTATTATAGTGTCATATAACACCTATTTATTCATACATGATCTCTTCACCCTCTGCTTCACCAGTCACCACTTTGGCTTGACAGATCCCTCTATCTTTGAAGAATTGATCCCTATTATGTCTGTTGTGAGTATCTCATCAATACATCATCATCTCCACATCTTGGAATGAGTCTGTTATCTTTATGTGGATTAAGGTAGCTTTGTTTTGTCTGTGTAATCAGCCGTGCTAGGTCAGTGGATCTTCATGTTATTTTGTGTGTATATCTTTGTGTGTATATCACCTTTGTGTGTAAAACGGCTTAATTCTAAGCATACGCCATTTATTGCGTGTTTATATATACAGGAGAAGGTGGAGGGGGAAAAAGAATACATCTATAACTGAGGCTTGAATGCAAAATAAAGATGCTTATTTGGACATCATGGGGCCCCAAAAAAATCATAGTGCAAGAAAGTGCATGAATAAAAGATCTCTGGCCATCCTCAGTGTAAATGGTCGGCACACACAACTGGCTTCTGTTTCAAGAATAATTGGATTTGTCAAGCAAGAAAACACATCAGAAAATCTATAAATCAGTACCTTGTACAATCGAATGCATGATCTAGATTATATAGAAAAGCGGACAGAAAAATAGAATAAATGATTGCTTTTTCATATAGCATGTGAACATTTCGTCAGAATAAATAACATAGGATCGTAATAGAGTAGGGAGCTAGAGAGACCACTATATATATAGACACAGGTAATATAAACATGCAATAACTGACTGATTCTAAGGATGAATGTGGATAGGAGGTGATATTTTGAAGCAGTATATTAGCAATTGATATGTTTGTTACAACGTGGGCATTTGGACATTGGTTTATGGACTCAAGGTAAATATTTAACTGATATAGACACACTGTGATATTATCTTAGCTGTTGTTGTTAAGCAAAGTATGTGTTTCAATGGACACTTATATTTTCTGCATTGATCACGGGTTGATAGAACCCATAAAGTGACAGTTCACCCCAAAATCAAAGTTAGTTATAATATTGGATTGCGTCAATTCCATGCCATTTATTTGGGATAAAGACCTACATTTTGATTGAGTTATAGCATTTATAATTAAATGTGGATGAAGTTACCCCCCCCAGACACTGATCTAAGATCAGTGTTGTGATTTATCCCCTGATGGCTCAGGTTAGGATTTAGGCAGAGTAAACTGATCCTAGATCTGTTCCCTCTCACACTGTAGATGGCAGACCAGCAGGAAGCCATGTTTGGCGAGTCCTGCACATGAAGATCACCAATGGAACGGGCACCTTCGTTAACATCAACACAAGCCACACAAGTCTGTGGCCGGTACGTAGCTAGCTATGAGCTACGTACTGACTCAGAGATGGACATAGTCCCACTTACAATCACACTCACATGCAATTTCTTCACAGATTCCTATTCCTAGTCTAGATTCCTATTCCTAGTCTACGAAGTATGCTCAATGGGGAAATCTCCATTGAAATAGCTTTGCAGCCAAGGCTTAATCTGTGGCTAGGATACTGGCCCTCAAAGTCAGCATGCAATCAGGCCTACACACAAAAAATGCATAGACACAAGCTATAAGTCAGGGGTGGTAAAAAGCCTGCTGAAGAGCTACTGGCTGAGCAGTTATTTGTTTCATCCCTGCTCTAACACGCCTGATTAAGCTAATCAAAGTCCTGATCAGTAGCTGATTAGTAAAATCAGGTGGGTGTCACGCCCGCACCTGCTCTTCCTCCCCCTGGCGCTCGAGGGTGCCAGGATCCCCAGCATTACGCACTCAAAGCCACCATCAGTACGCACACCTGCCTACCCCCGTCACGCGCATCAGCGATCATTGGACTCACGTGGACTCAATTACTTGTGTCATTACCTTCCCTATATCTGTCTGTTCCCAAGCTCTGTTCCCTGCTTCGGGATTGATTGTCATATGTACGTGTTCTGACGCTGTTCCTGTCTTGTTCCCTATTAAAATGTTTGACTCCCCGTACCTGCTTCTCCTCTCCAGCGTCACTCCTTACAGTGGGTTAGAGCAGGGCTGGAACAAAAGCCTGCACATGGTTGACCACCCTCATAGATATCATCCTGACCAACTTGCCCTCTAAATACACCTCTGCTGTCTTCAACCAGGATCTCAGCAATCACTGCCTCATTGCCTGTGTCCGTAAAGGGACCGCTGTCAAACGGCCACCCCTCATCACTGTCAAACGTGCCTTGAAACACTTCAGCGGGCAGGCTTTTCTAATCGACCTGGCCCGGGTATCCTGGAAGGATATTGAACTCATTCCGTCAGTAGAGGATGCCTGGTTATTCTTTAAAAGTGCTTTCCTCACCATCTTAAATAAGCATGCCCCATTCACAAAATGGAGAACTAAGAACAGATATAGCCCTTGGTTCACTACAGACTTGACTGTATTAGCAATCGCGTACTGCATTAGCTTCGAATAGCCCCCGCAATATGCAACTTTTCAGGGAAATTAGGAACCAATACATACAGTCAGTTAGGAAAGCAAAGGCTAGCTTGTTCAAACAGATATTTGCATCCTGTAGCACAAATTCCAAAATGTTTGGGACACTGCAAAGTCCATGGAGAATAAGAGCACCTCCTCCCAGCTGCCCACTACACTGAGGCTAGGAAACACTGTCACCACCGCTAAATCTACGATAATCGAGAATTTCAAAAAGCATTTTTCTACGGCTGGCCATGCTTTCCACCTGGCTACTCCTACCCCGGTCAACAGCCCTGTACCCCCCACAGCAACTTGCCCAAGCCTCCCCATTTCTCCTTCACCCAAATCCAGATACTCTGATGTTCTGAAAGAGCTGCAAAATCTGGGCCCCTACAAATCAGCCGGGCTAGACAATCTGGACCCTCTCTTTCTAAAATTATAACCCGAAATTGTTGCAACCCCATTACTAGCCTGTTCAACCTCTCTTTCGTATCTTCTGAGGTCCCCAAAGATTGGAAAGCTGCCGCGGTCATCCCTCTCTTCAAAGGGGGAGACACTCTAGACCCAAACTGCTACAGACCTATATCTACCCTACCCTGCCTTTCTAAGGTCTTCGAAAGCCAAGTTAACAAACAGATCACTGACGATTTCGAATCCCACCGTACCTTCTCCGCTATGCAATCTGGTTTCCGAGCTGGTCATGGGTGCACCTCAGCCACTCTCAAGGTCCTAAACGATATCATAACCGCCATCGATAAGAGACAATACTGTGCAGCTGTATTCATTGACCTGGTCAAGGCTTTCAACTTTGTCAATCACCACATTCTTATCGGCAGACTCAACAGCCTTAGTTTCTCAAATGACTGCCTCGCCTGGTTCACCAGCTACTTCTCAGACAGAGTTCAGTGTGTCAAATCGGAGGGCCTGTTGTCCGGACCTCTGGCAGTCTCTATGGGGGTGCGACAGGGTTCAATTCTCAGGCCGACTCTTTCTCTGTATACATGAATGATGTCTCTCTTGCTGCTGGTGATTCTCTGATCCACCTCTACGCAGACGACACTATTCTGTATACTTCTGGCCCTTCTTTGGACACTGTGTTAACTAACCTCCAGACGAGCTTCAATGCCATACAGCTCTCCTTCCGTGGCCTCCTACTGCTCTTAAATGCAAGTAAAACTAAATGCATGCTCTCCAACTGATTGCTGCCCACACCTGTCCGCCCATCCAGCATCACTACTCTGGATGGTTCTGACTTAGAATATGTGGACAACTCCAAATAACTAGGTGTCTGGTTAGACTGTAAACTCTCCTTCCAGACTCACATTAAGCATCTCCAATCCAAAATTAAATCTAGAATCGGCTTCCTATTTCGCAACAAAGCTTCCTTCACTCATGCTGCCAAACATACCCTCGTATAACTGACTATCCTACCGATCCTTGACTTCGGCGATGTCATTTACAAAATAGCCTCCAACACTCTACTCAGCAAATTGGATGCAGTCTATCACAGTGCCATCCATTTGGTCACCAAAGCCCCATATACTACCCACCACTGCGACCTGTATGCTCTCGTTGGCTGGCCCTCGCTTCATATTCGTCGCCAAACCCACTGGCTCCAGGTCATCTATAAGTCTTTGCTAGGTAAAGCCCCGCCTTATCTCAGCTCACTGGTCACCATAGCAGCATCCACCCGTAGCACGCGCTCCATTAGGTATATTTCACTGGTCACCCCCAAAGCCAATTCCTCTATTGGCCGCCTTTCCTTCCAGTTCTCTGCTGCCAATGACTGGAACGAACTGCAAAAATCACTGAAGCTGGAGACTCATGTCTCCCTCACTAACTTTAAGCACCAGCTGTCAGAGCAGCTTACAGATCACTGCACCTGTACGTAGCACATCTGTAAATAGCCCATCCAACTACCTCATCCCCATACTGTTATTTATGTTATTTATTTTGCTCCTTTGCACCCCAGTATCTCTACTTGCACACTCATCTTCTGCACATCTATCCAGTGTTTAATTGCTATATTGTAATTATTTCGCCACTATGGCCTATTTATTGCCTTATCTCCCTAATCGTACTTAATTTGCACACACTGTATATAGACTTTTCTATTGTATTATTGACTGTATGTTTGTTTATTCCATGTGTAACTCTGTGTTGTTGTTTGCCTCGCACTGCTTTGCCTTATCTTGGCCAGGTCGCAGTTGTAAATGAGAACTTGTTCTCAACTAGCCTACCTGGTTAAATAAAGGTGAAATAAAATAAATAAACCGTACCTTCATCCATTTTGCGTATGCTGCTTCCTTCACTTGTTCTTCTCCTGATTTGATAACATCTAGACTCAGTAACATGTTTAAAAGTGTTGTGGTGTACTGTTTTTGATACCCTTTTTCACCTGGGGTTCATACTGAATGCAGTAGTAAATGTGCTGCTCACAATTGACAGCAGCAACATGGACCATTGACAAGAAGGGTGTTATATACTTGTGTTTAGGCATGGTTTCCTTGTTTTGAGTCTGTTAACCTCTCTGGCGCAGTCGTTCCGCTAGCGACCCACCTCGACAACATCCGGTGAAATTGCAGAGCGCCAAATTCAAAATACAGAAATAGTCATAATAAACATTCATAACAATACAAGTGTTATACATCGGCTTAAAGATGAACTTCTTGTTAATCCAGCCGCTTTGTCAGATTTCAAAAAGGCTTTATGGCGAAAGCATACCATGCAATTATCTGAGGACAGCGCCCCGCTTACAAAAGCATACAAACATTTTCCAACCAAGTGGAGGAGTCACGAAAGTCAGAAATAGCGATAAAATTAATCACTTACCTTTGAAGATCTTCATCTGATTGCAGTCACGAGAGTCCCAGCTACACAATAAATGTTTGTTTTGTTCGATAAAGTCCCTCTTTAGATCCCAAAAACTCTGTTTTGTTGGTGTGTTTTGTTCAGTAATCCACTGGCTCAAAGGCGGTCAAAACATGCAGACGAATACATCCTAATAGTACCGGTAAAGTTTGTCGAAACATGTCAAACGATGTTTATAATTAATCCTCAGGTTGTCAATTGTCTAAAAAATCGATAATATTTCAACCGGACAATACCGTATTCAATAGAAAGAAAAAACAACGAAGGGCACGCACACGGTCATTGCACGCAAACCAGCACTGCTTCCTCAGTCCACTGACAGAAAGGTCTCATTCTTCTTAATTTTTCAGAAAACAAGCCTGAAACAATGTCTAAAGACTGTTGACATCTAGTGGAAGCCATAGGAACTGCAGTCTGGGTCCTAACCCATTAGATACTCAATAGCCATTCAATTGAAAACTGCCCACATCAAAAGAAATCCCACTTCCTGGATGGATTGTCTTCAGGTTTTCGCCTACCATATCAGTTATGTTATACTCACAGACATTATTTTTAACAGTTTTGGAAACTTTAGAATGTTTTCCATCCAAATCTACCAATTATATGCATATCCTATTTTCTGGGCCTGAGTAACAGGCAGTTTACTTTGGGCACGCTTCTCATCCAGATGTCGAAATACTGCCCTCAAGCCATAAGAAGTTTTAAGTCTGTTTCTCTTTCTGCTGGAGTTGACCTAGTATTTTATATTAAACCTACTTTACACATCCAGTTGTAAGTCACCCACCAAAAATCACAACATGCTCGTTTACATTTTGTGTTTTTTTTGCTGGTCTAATCCCTAATCTGTGAACTTTCAGATAGCAATAATAGTTCATATAGTGCTCTTCGATGTTCCAGGTTTGGCACTGTTTAATACATATTTTAATCTTTACTTCAAAAGTCAGATGTTTTATTTATGAAAGGCATATGCATCGTTTAGATTTCTTTAAACAATGTCATTGTTGGAGTTCAGGTGTTTGACGTGATTGATGGGTGACTAGGTGCATTCTTGGCAAATAAATATGCTCATTCGTGATTATGGATACATTCTGCAATGAGTTAATCTGTCTTTGAATCTGCAACAGAATGTCAACAAGTTAGGTCTTAATTGCTTTAATACAGCAGTGCATTCTGATACCATGAATTTAAATAGATTTCAACTCGTTCATATATTTGGCAGAAATTATGACGGATTAAATATAGACCCCCGGTTGAAGGAGAAGCTGATCTGCCTTCAGAATAGCCTCAATTCGTCAGGGCATGGACTTTACAAGGTGTCAAAAGCGTTCCACAGGGATGCTGGCCTTGTTGACTCCAATGCTTCCCAAAGTTGTGTCAAGTTGGCTGGATGTCCTTTGGGTGGTGGACCATTCTTGATACACGCGGGAACTGTTGAGCGTACAAAAAACAGCAGCGTTGCAGTTCTTGACACAAACAGGTGCACCTGGCACCTACTACTATACCCTGTTCAAAGGCACTTAAATCTTTTGTCTTGCCCATTCACCCGCTGAATGTCTCAATTGTCTCAAGGCTTAAAAATCCTTCTTTAACCTGTCTCCTCCCCTTCATCTACACTGATTGAAGTGGATTTAACAAGTTACATCAATAAGAGATCATAGCTTTCACCTGGATTCACCTGGTCAGTCTATGTCATGGAAAGAGCAGGTGTTCTTAATGTTTTATACCCCAGTGTATCTGACTGCTACTAGGATAATATTGGACACAAGACCAAATGCATAAATAAGTTAAGTAATACTAGTTAAATATGGAACAGTAAATTAAAATGTTCAATATATATTTCATT